>NC_134484.1:379135894-379160695 GCF_040206685.1 Ascaphus truei | reverse complement strand
CATTTTATCTGTCAGGCTTCTTGCATTATCAAGTATGCATATGAGGTTTTTTCCATTCTGTGCTATTGTTATCTTATCTGCTCCTGCCTTTCTACTCCAATTGTATTTAGACTTTAACCACAACTTACATAAGTTATGATGGGTAAAAAAAAAGAAATGGTGACTAAAGCCCTCCCCGTATAGCATATAGCAAATGAAAAAAAAATCACTTGTGGCTACAGTCACATGTCTGAGGCAGGTCTGCAACCCTGATTTTCACCGTTCTCCAAGCATACAGTGTTTCCACTGCAGCAAGGGATTCTGGGAAATTACATGAAAATTAGTCTTTAGAAGTTTTCTAGTATTATCTGTATTTAATACTAATTAAGCATTCGTTTGCCTTGGAGTGTTAATTCTCACTTACATATTGTTATATTTCTCATGGTGGTTTTCACCTGATTAATTTAATTTATTCTATGGGGTAAGATTTTCAGCACAATATATACTAAGTTGTATTTAATAAAAACCCAAATAACATGGTTGGGGGAAAAAACAACAGATGAACATGAATAACATACCCTTGTGTGCCCTCGAAGTGTCAGGTAAGTCTGGCTAAATTATTAACCAGTCTACCTTTGTTTCCAAATTGATTTATTATTTATTATTTTTTACATATATTTTTTTATATTTTTTTTATTTTATTCTGATCTGTGCTCCCCTTGTGTTTTGAAGTGAAACTTCCTTAGTGGCACCTCATTCGTGATGGGGCAAAAAGAATTGTGGAGACAGAAATGAAACGGATGTGACGTCAGTGCTGGCAGTTGAGGCCGGGCTGTGTTCTGGCTCAGCCCGACCCAACACTGACATCACACCCGCTCCACAAATCAGATGCGGCGGCGGCGGCGATAGCCGCCGGCGCCGCTCCTAATCACCCCCACACCCCACCCAGCCCCACACCCCCCACACACCATGACATATGCGGCGGCGATAGCCGCCGCTCCTAACGGCCGCTGACATGCTGCGCAGCCTCTCTCCTCCCTACCTCCGCTTTCCTGCGTCCCGCTGACTCAGCGCCGCCGGGGTCGAGGAGAGGAGCCCAGGGATCATGGAGGGTATCCGCCGCGCAGCTCATAACGAGCTCTGCTCCCCCCACCCGCTGACATGCGGCGGCGGCAGCCCTCAAAATTTAATTGCCGCCACTCCTGCTGACCTCCCTCGGCCGAGGCATGGAACGGGGGGGGGGGTAGAGTGAGCTGCGTTCCCCACAGCACCAAGCCAGCTCCCGCTGACGATGACACGCTGCCCCCCTTCCCCGCCGACACTGCCTCTGCCCACGCAGCACTTCCGGAGGGGGGGGGCCTTTATTAGGTATCTGCCCGGTGCCCGGTGCGGCCGCGTCTCGCGGGGGTGGGGGTGGGGGGGGGCGAGGAGAGACTCAGGCAGAGCCGCCGCGGGTCCGCAGCTCTGCCTGTCTGTGAGGGGAGTAGGAGTCTCAGGCAGAGCCGCCGCGGGTCCGCAGCTCTGCCTGTCTGTGAGGGGGCGGGGGGAGGAGAGTCTCAGGCAGAGCCGCCGCGGGTCCGCAGCTCTGCCTGTCTGTGAGGGGGGGGGGGGGAGGAGAGTCTCAGGCAGAGCCGCCGCGGGTCCGCAGCTCTGCCTGTCTGTGAGGGGGGGGGGGGAGGGAGGAGAGTCTCAGGCAGAGCCGCCGCGAGTCCGCAGCTCTGCCTGTCTGTGAGGGGGGGGGGGGGGAGGGAGGAGAGTCTCAGGCAGAGCCGCCGCGGGTCCGCAGCTCTGCCTGTCTGTGAGGGGGGGGGGGGGAGGAGGAGAGTCTCAGGCAGAGCCGCCGCGAGTCCGCAGCTCTGCCTGTCTGTGAGGGGGGGGGGGGAGGGAGGAGAGTCTCAGGCAGAGCCGCCGCGAGTCCGCAGCTCTGCCTGTCTGTGAGGGGGGGGGGGGAGGAGAGTCTCAGGCAGAGCCGCCGCGGGTCCGCAGCTCTGCCTGTCTGTGAGGGGGGGGGGGGGGGAGGGAGGAGAGTCTCAGCAGAGCCGCCGCGAGTCCGCAGCTCTGCCTGTCTGTGAGGGGGGGGGGGGGGGAGGGAGGAGAGTCTCAGGCAGAGCCGCCGCGAGTCCGCAGCTCTGCCTGTCTGTGAGGGGGGGGGGAGGAGTCAGGAGAGAGGGGGCAGGACACAGAAAGAGAGACACACATACAGTGACAGACACACACACATACATATATACACACACAGACACACACACTGACTGACACACATACACACACACACACTGACTGACACACATACACACACACTGACTGACACACATGCACACACACTGACACATACACACACACTGACTGACACACATGCACACACACTGACACATACACACACACTGACTGACATACACACACACTGACTGACATACACACACTGACTGTGAATAGGTTAGGGGGATGTGTGAGGTGCAGGGGGCTGCGCATACGTCACACGGTCACACGCACGCACACCGGTCACACACACACGCACATGGTCACGCACACACACACAGTCACACGCACACACACACAGTCACGCACAGTCAGTCGCGTGCACACGCACTGTCACGTGCACTGTCACGCGTACACGCACTGTAACGCGCACAGTCACACAGTAACACGCACAGTCACACGCACAGTCGCACAGTCACACGCACAGTCGCACAGTCACACGCACAGTCACACAGTCACACGCACACACACAGTCACACGCACACACACACAGTCACGCACACACACACAGTCACGCACACACGAGGAATTCACGCTTAGTGCAAATACAAGGGATGTGTACGCATGTTCTAAGTCAAATTTATTTGCGTTTTGTCAATGAAATTGTATTTTGATTTTTAATTAAAACATCACCAATACAAATACAATTTCTGTGACAAAAGTCAAAGAAGTTTCACTTACTATGCGCGTGCACAGCACACACAGTTTTTTTTGTCTCTACTATTGTTTGCAGGGAACGAGGAAAGGTTCCACTCCAAAGGGTCTCGAGCAGCGGAAATTGGACTCCAGAAGTATATACCATTTACAAGGTTTACGAGTGGGGTCCTCTTACACGGTAACACAAAATGTGTGTTGTATAAATTCTAGGTTCCAACTAGAAGCCCCTTGAGAGAGAGCGCCCTTGTATTTTTTCATACTGAACATGAATAATGTTAGTTGTTTTTACACCTGAAAGTGCCCCAAATAATTAATTGTGTACAGCATGATGGAAGTGAAGAAAAAACAATGCAGCTAAATAACATACAGTATTTATTAGGTGCGTTCAGATTCACCCTGCCAGCTCTTTCAAGCGAGTTGTATGATAAATCAAAAGTGTACAATGGTATTATTCAGTATGATATACCGATTGTGTCTTCAAAAGGTGTGTCTTCAAAAAACCTGACATTAACAAGACCCAGAAACAAGAGTGGGTTATTTAGCAAGAGGAATTAAGACATGTGGTGCAATTCACGACGATAAAGATACAAATTTGTGACAGGCAAAATGACGCATGTAAAAATATAAAATATGAGGAGGGGAGGGGGGAGCTGTGTTGCAAATGTCAGATATTTGTTTTTCCTCTCAAAAATAAAAGTAGTGTTGTCAAGACAGACATCTATGACTGCAGAAAATCATCCGAATGCTCTGATGCGTGTAGCATTACTTCAGTGCTTACCGGAACTTATAAAGGTATTTAATTAAACTCATTCTCTCTCTCCCAGTCACATCAGCCATGTCACAAAAGATTGATGAGTGGGAGAGAAGGCACACAGACGAAAGGTTGGGCTGTCCTTTGTCCAAGAGGCAAAGTTTTGGGTTTAAAAGAGAATGATTGGGAATATAATAATAATAGCATGTTCTTGTATAGCGCTGCTAGTTTTACGTAGCGCTTTACAGAGACATTTTGCAGACACAGGTCCCTACCCCGTAGAGCTTACAATCTATGTTTTTGGTGCCTGGTGCCTGGCACAGGGAGATAAGGTTACTTGCCCAAGGTCACAAGGAGCCAACACCAGGAATTGAACCAGGTTCCCCTGCTTCAAACTCAGTGCCAGTCAGTGTCATTACTGACCCAGCCACTCCTTCTCCCATGCCTACATGAGAATTAATAGAAGAGCAGTGTTATATTAATAACCTCTTGGAAATGATCTAATATTGTTCAATGGTAATATATAGGTCTTAAGATTTATTCCCCTTTATTTTCACCCCACCCCACATCAAACCTCTCACACCTGAAGAACATTTACCTTCTCCCTCTGGTCTTGCACTTTTTGCTTATACAGTAATTACCCTTGGGCCCACTTGCCTTGACATAACCCTTTGCCAAACGCCTTTAACACTTTGTATTCCAACACATACTCATTTTTCCTGCTCCCATGCTCTCCTATACCCTTTTTGTTTATGGCTGTTAAACAACCTCATTTGTTTACATTCTTTAAACTCATGATATACCTGGCAAAGCTACTCACTCGTTTTGACTGATGTCTTAGACAACCCTATCAGCTATTGTTGCTCAGCACATACTGTATTTATAGGATAAAGAAATATACTTCGTTTCCATAAAGGCTTCCACTTCTTTGACCCACTATGATGGTGAAGGGGTACCCAGGCCATAAATAAAGGTATTATGCCCGGTTGGGTGCCCCTGAGCTATATTGGGGAATTGTGAGTGTCAGCTCTTCCACCCAATTGTGGTATATAACTACTTGTATAATAAAGATGTATGTGGTTTTACTGTTCCAGTAGTGCCTACCAGCGGGATGCGCCAGGCGTGAGCGTCAGGGATGATTTTATGGGAAAATGTTGTCAGGGTGTGTTTGGGTAAAAGGGGCCCAGGTTGCGGGTTATCCCGAAACATGCCCTCAGGAATCCCCCCAGATTCCTGAGGACATGAGGAACACAGACCATCGGATAAAATCCCCCCTAGAACGTAGTTTGCAGCTCATCGCCAAATCCCCCTGCTTCAGCACAAACCAGAGCAGTACGAAAGGGCAGGGAACTGGGTTACATTCTAGGTCCCGGGACATGCCCGAATCCCAGGACCCAGTGACGGGTTCCGTAACTCTCTCACCAAGGATAAGGTGGAGAGTGTTGTAGGGGTTACATTTTAAGTTAAAGCGTAGAGTGTCAGCTCTGCAGCCAACTGCTGGCTGCAGTCCTGTGAATGTGTATAAATTGTCTATATGCGCCCGGCTAGGAAGAGTGAGTCATAACAAGTCCAGGACATCTAAGGCATCACGTGGAGATGACTCCGGCATGTCTGAGGAGACCCAGATTTAACAAACGAACCTAGCATTGTAAGGCGTTACTTGGGGAGGAGGAGAGGTGAACATTTTGGCCTGACACGTGGCTAGGTGTCAGGGGACAGGGAGACATTAGGTCTCCAGGGAAGTAGGCTTGGCTAGGTATGCTAAGCAGCTGAAGTGCCAAGTTCGCACATGATCTCATCATACCTTGAAGCTCAGTGCCAGGCTACGAAGAACCTGGCAGAACTCTGCTATAGGTGGGAGGATTGGTTCCCATGCAGTGATTCGCTGCAGACTGTAAAGATGGGACATGTGAGGTTTTAAAAGTCAGGGCAGCCAGTGAGGATTTAGTTCCATCATGTAACAGATTCAGTTCCATCTTGTAAGAATTTCCATCTGATTCATCTAAGCTACAGCAGGGGGTACAGAAACTATTTCATTGCAACTAAAGATTTGTATCCAGCTTCCAGTATTCATAAAGACTAAGGATTTGCTAACTAATCCTGCATTGGGGGAACGAAAACACTACCTTCGGCGGAGTAAGAGTGGTTGCCACTAGCCAAGGACGGTTACACGGCTCTTTTTGTGCATCACCCCGCGTTTGGGAATTGATGTCTAGAGACTTGATTTCTGTGGATTTCATTCCGTGGACATTTTATTTCGTTTTGCCCATCCCAATAAGTGTTTATTTGTGATAATTTTGTAGTTCAAGCTGTGTGTGTTATTTGTGTGAATAAATACAAATTTATTTTATTTCATGCTTTAGTCAATCAAAGGATCCAGATGGTAAAGTATTAATAAGCTTGGTCTCCCGTGACACCCACCCTACGTCTTTGCTCTCGTCTCACTATGTACAGTATTGTACCCGTTTGACTCCTCTGCTCTCCTCAAGGATCTTATTTTAAAATATTTAATAAATGACAACAACATGCTCTCAACAGCTATCTTGAATATGGGTTCCCCCATTAAAATATCACACAAAAATGAGCTGAATGTACCATAAACAAATTTGTTGGGTGCAAAATAAATGTTCAAAGTAGCTCAGATAAAACTGCCCTTTGAAAAGCATCTAGCAGAAACATGATTTGCATTTGATGATGCATTAGGTTTGTATTATCAAGCACATGCTGTTGAAAAGTAATTGTCGAATAATGCAAATGGTCAGATCATCAAAGAGATAAAATTGTGCCACATGACATTGGTTTAAACATTACTATTTTCTTCAGCAGCTGCATGGGCAGAATGTGGAAAACTTTAATAAAACTTTAATTTAAAAAAAAAAGTGCACAATAAAAAGCCCCCAATATGCCTATGAATAATGCAAGCACGATGTGGCAAAGTAAAACATGTTTCATGATTCTTTTATTTTCTGTAGGTCTAAGACTCAAAAATAGCACTGACGGGGTAAGGTTCAGAAAAGATGAAGAGATATAATTTTAGATCAAGCTTCGGGCAACACTGCAGTTTTCAAAAGCTTTTTAGAGAGGGAGAACAAATTGCAAATGTGTGCATATTTGCTAATTAATTATTGCGAAGAGTGTTGTGAACAAATTAAGATCTCAAAATCTCATCATTATTTCATTCTTATTGTGAAGATTAATGACACTGTAAAGAGGTCATGGATGAGTATCTCAGATACTATAAATTAGTTTAGCAGCCATATACTTGACAAATTACAATGTTTAATGGGAGATAATGGCACCATCAGCCAAAAGTAATAACTAAACTTCAGCACCTACTGGTTTTGTAAAAATGTTTGAACAATGAAAGTCAGAAATAGTTTTTTAATTTAAATAAAATCACTGCATTATCACTCTGATTCCCAATTTCTTTACAGGGCTTTACATAAAAAGCATTAGATTATAATACAGTACAGAGAACGTTAATACAGTAAAGGGATAGTTTCCTGCATCCTAATTTGCTGCATATCACAGCAACAGTCAATCAGGAGGAGGTGTCAGGAGCCGGGGGCTGTGACCAAGCTGATGAAGTAGCATGAACTGGACAGGGGTGGACAGGGGTGAAGCTGTGTGTGTATTTTTGTTCTGTGTGTTTTCTGTGACCCTGCCCCGTGACCCCTGCGGATATCTGCCTGTCTCAGTCCTTTGTTTTCTGTGACCCAGTCCTGTTGTAGGGGTGTCTCAGCAACTGAGCACTGTGATTAGGGGTGCCCCAAGAGAATAAAGGTTGAAAAACACTGGTCTATAAGGGATTTTTAAACAAATCTGAACGTAAAGGCTATAAGAATCCACATGAGGTTTATAATCAGTTTTTTTCATTAGGTTGGGTCCATGGTGACCGCGCGCGACATCACCCGCCTTTTGTGGCCTGGGAGGCATGCCAGGGGGAGGGGAGGGTGGCCATGACATCACTGAGCTGGTTTGCCCTCATTGGGCAAACCGTTCACGTGACCTAGCCGTCAAGCCGTGGAATCAAATGTATCCGATTCCTCACACACCGTGCGCCGGCACGGTAGATAGTCGCTGTAGCCCTGTGTGGTTTGGGCTATAGGTCTGCCCTCCTCCTGACAGAAATACCTGGGTAGGGCAGGTTTGCCAGGAGCAATCATGGGTTTTCCCCACTTCATGCAGTGCAGTGAGTCAGTGAAGGCAGTGTCATCAGACTCTGTGTCCAATTAGAGACACAGGGGTGGTGCCTGTTGGAGCTTGCTTAATGTACTGCAACTTCCTATTTAGTCAGTTGGTCTCTACCTTGATAGAGACAGGGTACCCGTGCCAAGCTGCCAGGGCTCTGGTAGGCTTGAGGCCCTCCCTTAGGGGAGTTTGGGGTAACCCCATACCTCCTATCTCACCAGGGGATAGGGGAAGAGCCCAAACCTCTCTCGGTGCCCTTGGCTGGGAGTTGAGTTCAGGGACATCCTGAGGGTGAATACCTTGCAGTGCTGTGATTGAGACTGCTGCTAAAGAGAAAGATCAAATAAAGACTGCTGCATTTTACCTATACCTCCTGCCTGAGATTGAAGTATATTGGGAGGAGGGGAACGAGTTCTTTTGCAGATACTTCACCCCACACCATTGGGGGCTGCACAAGATGGAGGCGCTGCACCTGTAAGTAGAATTCGGGTACAACCCCAGAAGCCTGTTCTGGTATTCCCCTACAACATCATGCGGGAGGCCCAGGACCCCTGTTACCAGCAGTTATGCACCATTCAGACGAATGAAATCAGAGCAGTATTTCCCCTAGGAGACCCTATGTGAGATTGAGTGGGGGAAAGAGGGTTACATCGTGATCATTGCCTTAAAGCACTCCTCCGCGCAGTTTCGCCGACTATGGACCCAGCCTGAGTTTGTTATAGAGCATGATCCAATATGCATTGAATGCTTGAATCAGAGAAGTACTAAGTGGCTATTTTATACATGTGTTTCTCCAGGATGTACAGTTTGTGTGTAAAACAGCAGATATAAGTTTGAAGGGATCCATGTTAAAATGGTTAAGCACAAAGTGATACACTGAATGTGCATTTGCATGTCATTACCCAGAATCCCTCGCTACAGTGGAAGCATTGTACGCTAAGCTAATGGGGAAAGGCATGTTTGTGTAGCTGTATGAGACATGTGAATGTGCCCATTAGTGGTATTTTTATTTGCTGTACTAGTGTTTGATTTTTGGTTTTACTGTTAATAATGGTCAATCTGAAAGTCACAAATACAAAATGCATATATGTTGTAAATTAGTTTTACTTTTCCTTCCTCCTCATACATTTAAAATTTTCTTTAAAACCATATATTTAGGATAAAAGTTGATATAAGATGATACTGGAACATCTCATTAAGGATGGCTGCCATTCTTAACTTTCTCAGAGAGATTTTACGACTTGACATTC
This sequence comes from Ascaphus truei, assembly GCF_040206685.1. NCBI lineage: Eukaryota > Metazoa > Chordata > Amphibia > Anura > Ascaphidae > Ascaphus > Ascaphus truei. The sequence goes on along the minus strand of NC_134484.1, from coordinate 379,151,608 downwards.
ATCCCTGCAGCACTGGGATAACAGCAGAATGTTTCCTTTGTCTGTGGCAAGATAAATATGGAAAGTGACTAACTATATTTAAAATCATAAACAAATCTAGAAAAATACAAAATACATGCCTTAGTTTGGTGCTTTCTTGTACTCATTTTCTTGCCAAGTGGGAAGCAGCATGTATGAATCTGTGATAAGGAGCTTGGGTGACCCCTACTGCCAAAAAGACAGAGGTTTCACTGGTATGTTTGCACTGTTTAATGGAATGATCATTTGTGTTAAAGGAACAGTGGAATTTATTAGAACACCAACGGATTCTAAGTGTAACCCTCCATGCCTGGCTGTAAAGGAGTCTACATCGAGTTGGATACATATATACATGGCAATGCTCAGCCTCTCATACCTTGTCAGGATGCTGAATCGGTGCAGGCTGGCCGTGGATATGCAGATACAGTAGAATGATGGGCGCCAGGAACTGTTATAGTACAAACAAGAGCTTTATTCACATCCATTGATAATGCTCACCATACAACAACAGATTTCACTTCAGACATTAACTGGTGGCAAACAATATGGTCACTCTGTTCTTCTTCCCCTGGTAGCTCACACTCGTGCACTGGGGAGGTACTTATGCTTGTTTCCCTTAGGAATAGCTGGATTGTCAATCTCCTGCATAGTGTCAATAGTGTCCCATCTCAAGTGGGGCTATGGTGGGAATACACTCTGGACCCGGGGATCAGTATCTCGTCACTCTGTCTACGCCTACATTGTCCATGCATATTTTAATTGGGAGTTTACTTAGGACCTTCCATTGGGGCAGATCCAATTTATGCTTCAGAGTTACTACTCTGAGAACTCTTAAGCAATGCTCACTCCTCTTCCCTCATGTGAACAATCTTGGGCCATTACTATAGGCGCCAACTATATAGGGCATGTTCCTTAACTGAAAACCATAAATAGTTACAGGATACACTTAATACACAATTATACACACAAACCTATGACAAAGATGAGACATTAGGGGGTCTGGCATAACAACATAACAGCATTTAGGATGAAGCCATTTTGTGTGAATATTTCAATCCGCCATCTTGTCTTGTCTGTGAGTCTTAATTTCTGTGTTACATTTCTGTATAAACAAATGTGTGAAGCAGAGAATGTAATGTTTTCGCTCTTAGCTGACTTTATTGACCCTTCCTCATCCAATCAGCTTCAAATTGAAAGTGTAAACAGGCTAAAGGTTATGAGAACCCATGAGATAAACTTAGGCTAAGGCCCCGCTCCCTCCGTCAGCGCGCCAGCACTGCAGACAGGCGGGGCGCTGACAGACACAGACCGCGATATGCGGTCTGTAGGGAGCGGGAGGGAGGGGGCGTGGTTTAAGCGGGGGGCATGGTTTAAGCGGAGGGACCCGCTACCCCCCCCCACCCCTCCCCTCAACGGGCTCGGGCTGCAGCAGGGAGCTGCTGCGGGCTGCCCTAGGTGTGTGATCGGCTGGGCTTGTACAGACAGCACTGGGAGAGGGACACTGTATCCGGCTGCAGCAGGAGACTAACTCACACGCTGACACTCATGCACTCATACACACACATACACAAACACAGACAGGCACACACATACACACACACACACACACAGACACACACACAGGCACAGACAGGCACTCGCGCTGCTTTCCCTCCACACTCTCCTCCCCGCTCCCTGAAGCCTCCCCTCCTCCCGAAGCCTCCCCTCCTCATTGGCTCACAGCCACACCACGTGACGCGTCGACGCTAGAAATTACAATTCTCTTGAATCCCCTGGCGGCTGACGCGTCACAGCGTGTAGTGAGCTGTGCCGTGAGGGGGGACCAGGACTGGCTCGGGAGGATTCCCCTGCTGGTGGGGAACGCTCGTGCAGCCGCCCGCGCCGCCGGGCGCAGCGGGTCCCAGCCCTTAGATTCTCGCAGTGAAACTAGTTCTCACACAAATGCCAGGTGGCAGAATAGGCACATCCCATTTAACCCCAGAATGGTTTCTAGCTGACAGGCAGTTATACAATATTATTATGTATTCCAAAATGACATCGACTTTAATATTGTTATGTATTACAAAATGAGGTAATATTAGTGACGCGCAAGCCCCCATTGAGGGAGGACACTTTTTAGGATTTAGGGTATAAATATATAGCATACCGTGTTTATTGTTTAGAGAGCTTTTTTTCAAAAGCTTTCTCCGTTGTGCACTTGACTTAAATAAATTCACGTGTTATTCTGTTTTCAAAATAACCTCAGACTGTGTTTCTTATTTACGATTTTTCTCACCTATTTATAGGACTCACGTGATGCTTCAGTCTGAACCCTGAGGAACCTGGTTCATAAAACATAGGGAGAATCTATACATACCCCTCACGTGATGCTTCAGTCTGAACCCTGAGGAACCTGGTTCATAAAACATAGGGAGAATCTATACAAACCCCTCTATCTCCCTACATCACTGGTCAAATGACGTACAAGGGGGGCGATCTCTTTCTGCATAGTCACCCTGCATCACATGATGGGGAGAGGAGTAGCCTGAGTGATCCCCACAGTTAACCCATTAAGGTTGTTAAACACTGATACTAGTAGTCCCCCCCGATGATGTGAGATGCAGGGGGGGGGGTGAGTGATGTGAGATGCAGGGGGGGGGAGAGTGATGTGAGATGCAGGGAAGGTGAGATGTGTGTGGTGTGCAGGGGGTATTGTGTGTGATGTGGAGGGGGAGTATTGTGTGTGGGTGAGGAGATGGGGGTGTGAGAGATAGAGGGGGGGGGTCTCACAAAGGCCATCGACAATGGGGGGGGGGGGGGCAATGGAAACTGTTGTCCTGAGCCCCAGGAAAGCAGTTTACAGCCCTCCCTGTCTGGAATGACAATCCTCATATATTTCCCCCAGCTCCCCTCATCATCATCCTCATATCTGGGGGGGGGGAAGATGATGATCTGGGGGGAGAGAAGATATGATGATGATGAGGGGTGCTAGGGAAGATATATGATGATGATGATGAGGGGTGCTGGGAGAGATATGATGATGATGATGATTTTACCAGTGCGGCCCAAATCTGTTTTCCTTGGATCAGTTCGGCCCTTATCACTTTACAAGTTGTGCAGGCCTGATCTATACCAAAGGCCATTAAACATTTGCCTGTCCATCTTCTTGAAGAGGCTCAGTCTGGATCAGATTCAGGACAACTCTGAGGCAAGATCTCATCGGAAACAGGGCTCAGAAATCCTTGCAAGTGTCTGTTACTCACTTATATTGTTGTCTTGTTCTGTTGTTCTTTTCTTTACTTTGTCCCTTTCCTCTTCTATTGAAAGTAAGGGTTGTACTCATCACATCCCTCTGTCTTTTATTGTTGGAGAAGAAATGTTTTATTCATTTTATAATTGAAGGTAGATAGTCCTGTACCCATTTACTTACCTTTTGGAGAGGTGGTTACATCACTTCCAAAGGGAGGTTACATCGGTGTGGTGTGAATATGGCTACTCTGCATGGTTTACCTTGACTCAGGGTGCTAGCATTCAGGCTGCTGGGCAATGAGGTAGCAATGTTGTTAAATAATGGGCGCCAGCAACTTTTATAGTACAACTGTCATTTATTTGTGTTGCCAAACACGGGGACTGCTCGTGTATATCCTCACATTGTACATGGTTTACATTCAACGACATACATGAATACTTTACTTTTTTCCTATCAGTGCCCACTCTTAACACTTGATTGGAGGTACTCTAACTTAGTTGCTTAGGTAGTTGTGGGACCGGCCGCCCTTGTCTCTCCAGGAACTGCCTCTACCACACGGACTTACAGGGAACGTTAGCGCTGTTCCACGTTTAGAGCTGATCGGCAGGCACAAGAGAGCATTCTTTTGTGGGGGCACTCAACGGCATGCCATATTCCTTTTACTAAACTGTATAGGACTCTATTCCGTCTCTAGGGGCTCCTTACTTAAGGGATACTGTCCCCATCTACAACATAATAAACAGGGGGTCCTAGTCTATGGTATTACTTTACCAACGTTACCCATCTCCACTCCCCGGGGCTCTGCTCCTCTTAACCTCCAGCAACCTAACCTTCCAGAACAGTCCCTCCTCAAATACCGTCGAGTGAAGTATGGATCCCCATAACAACCATGAAGGGGCCCAGTTTACACTAGTATTGATAGTAACCGTTTCGGAAGGGGTGGGGGGAGGTTACATGCATATGGTTGGTTTCTTCTTTATTTATATATTTGCTGTATTATTATTTTTGTTCTTTTCTAAATGCAAAAGGAAAAAGTTTGTGTTATGATATGGGCCCTAAAATGTCTCATTCAAATAAAGTAAAATATACAGGGCACTTCTAGAACAAAAATAAATATTATACAACGTTTATGATGAGCTGGAGAGGAGACTTCCCTTATTTCTCGCACTAGGACAGGGGTCGGCAACTCATGGGCCGCCAACTGTCAGGTTTTAAGAATATCCCTACTTCAGCACAGGTGGCTCAATCAGTGGATCAGTCAGAATGACTGATCCACTGATTGAGCCACCTGTGCTGAAGCAAGAATATCCTTAAAACTTGACTTGTCAGTGGCCCTTCAGGACTGGAGTTGGCCACCCCTGGACTAGGACATCTTTTAATAAACTCAGGAAATGACCAGAGCAGTGACGGCCAAAATGCAGTGAAACATTCTGTACAGTGAATGTGTCAGAAAATCTCTACTCAAAATACATCTTCAATTAATTGGTTTTGTAGCAGAATCCAGAGTGAAATCTTTTTGGAATAAATCGGTTAACCCGGTCAAACCAATACTTCTGACAGATGTAAGACTAGACTACAGGACGAAAAGTTTTGTGATACTGTCATTTCTTTAGTTGGAGTGTCAAAGCAATATACAGTAGAGAGTTGATTCTGTTAGCTACAAGCTGTATCATAAATACTTGCTTAAAAATGGAGGCCACATGTATTACTCAATTGAATGTACCAATTTAGTTGCTTATCCTATGGACAACTGGGCTTCTAAAATGAAAGCAGCAGATTCCTCCTTTGTAGATTTATAAAAATGGGTGCCATACCAGTATACTGAGGCTATTGGATATAGATGGCGAGACAGAAGGGACACTGCAATTGTTATGGAAACCTAATGTGTATAGGAGTTAATCTGCGGTACAGTTCTACTTTTTGCTTAGGAAACAATTTTATTTTATGATCACATTACAATGTAACGTTTTTTGTTCTTTGTTTTTAAATTGGCTTTGCAGAAAGCTTGATTACTACAGGCATACCACGGTTTAAGGACACTCACTTTAAGTACACTCGCGAGTAAGGACATATCGCCCAATAGGCAAATGGCAGCTCGTGCATGCGCCTGTCAGCACGTCTTGAACAGCAATACCGGCTCCCTACCTGTACTGAAGCTGTGCGCAAGCGGGGAGACTATAGAGTCTGTTACATCAGTTATGCACGTATATGACGATTGCAGTACAGTACATGCATCGATAAGTGGGAAAAGGTAGTGCTTCACTTTAAGTACATTTTTGCTTTACATACATGCTCTGGACCCATTGTGTACGTTAATGCGGGGTATGCCTGAACTAAACAAATGAGTTATAAAAAGTGGCCCTGACCTATCTGGTGTTTAGAACAATGGATGCATATTTTAAAATCAGTTGAAGGACCGTACAAGCTGCAGTTCACTAAACAAATGGGGACATTTGACTTTCTTAGAGCATTTGCTAAACTACTGTCGTCATCTGCTAGATGTGACCCAGTTTCACAGTCGAGGGGCTCAGAAATATTGATAGAAAATAGCTATTGACATGCCAGGACAGGAATAGAAATAACAAGAAAATAAAGAGGGAGAAGGATTGAGAGAAGAAGTTTCATCTCATTACTAGATGAGCAATTACAAACGAGCAAATGATAAACAAAAATGTAACTAAACATCGGCCAACTCTTAAAGCTGACCCAATTTGCAGGAAATTATAGGAGAAGCCAAAATTAATCTATATGGATCTCATTGGCGGGGCGGGCCTTGACTCCCATTGGCTCTCACGCTCTGTGACTGCGAGGCGGGGTGACATCACGGGCAGGGCCACATTCGGAGCTGTGAACTGGGGGGGACCGGACCAGTGAAGGGAGGGGGACTCCGCAGCAGACAGCCGCCGATGAGCAACACGTCTGCCCCACAGTGTGAGCTGCCGCCAAGCAACCAGCCCCCCCCCCCCCCACCGCCGACCAACAAACCCCCGTAGTGAGCCGCCACAGAGAAAAAACCCCACCTGCCCCCGCAGTGAGCCGCCACCGCTAACCAACAACCCCCCCCCCACAGCAAACCGCCGCCGGTAAGCAACCCCCCGGCCCGCACCCGCAGTGAGCCGCCACCGCTGAGACACCCTACCGCCCGCCCCCCCTACTGACCCGCCGCCGCACAACCTTCCCGCCCGCCCCAACAGTGAGCCGCCGAGCAACCCTCCCACCCACCGGGGGAGAGAGTGAGGGGTGCTCCATGGGACTCAGGCGGGACCGGAGCTGTCAACAGGGGGGAACATTCATGTGAAGGGGGGGACCGGATTGATGTGAACGGGGGAGAGAAAAGAGAGAAAAAAGAGAATTAAATCCTGGGCAACAACAGGGGGGGGTTTGGTGGTGGGTGTGTGTATTATATATATATATATAGTTAAAATCAACCCCACACTGATGAGACCCATTAAGGTCGAAACAGCTGTCTGTGGGTGGTTTTCTGGGTATGCACCTTAACCCTGGCTGTGCTCAAAGCTGTGACCATGCAGCAAGCTTAAGCCTATAGGGAACCATGTTAAAAATGGTTTTTGAGGCAAAAAGTGACACTGTGTGCTCATTTGCATGTCATTTCCCAGAATCCCTTGCTGCAGTGGAAGTGCTGTATGCTGGGTGATAATGGGGAAAGGCGGGGTTGCAGACCTGCCTAAGACATGCAGATGAGCATACAGTTGTATTTGTGTATATATATATATATATATATATATATATATATATATATATGCAAATATAGCTGTATGTTCATGCCTAAGACATGCAGATGAGCATACAGTTGTATTTGTATATATATATATATATATGCAAATATAGCTGTATGCTCATCTGCATGTCTTAGGCAGGTCTGCAACCCCGCCTTTCCCCATTATCACCCAGCATACAGCACTTCCACTGCAGCAAGGGATTCTGGGAAATGACATGCAAATGAGCACACAGTGTCACTTTTTGCCTCAATAACCATTTTTAACATAGTTCCCTATAGGCTTAAGCTTGCTGCATGGTCACAGCTTTGAGCACAGCCAGGGTTAAGGTGCATACCCAGAAAACCACTCACAGACAGCTGTTTCGACCTTGATGGGTCTCATCAGTGTGGGGTTGATTTTACTGGGAATGCAAGAGAGGCTTATGGGATAGGCCAAACCATAATACTGAGTTAAGTTATGGTGAGTAAAAAAAGTGACAAAAACCCTCCACAGGAAAGCAAATATGCAAATATAGCTGTATGCTCATCTGCCTGTCTTAGGCAGGTCTGCAACCCCGCCTTTCCCCATTATCACCCAGCATACAGCACTTCCACTGCAGCAAGGGATTCTGGGAAATGACATGCAAATGAGCACACAGTGTCACTTTTTGCCTCAATAACCATTTTTAACATGGTTCCCTATAGGCTTAAGCTTGCTGCATGGTCACAGCTTTATATATATATATATATATATATATATATATATATATATATATATATATGCAAAAAAAAATAAAATGAAAAACCATGTATCTCAGGTGCTTTAACCCGGGCTAAAAATATCAATAGTAGTAACCTATAGATACCAATGAGACCAAAATGCTGTTTTAAATGTGGAAAAACGTGATCACATGTAATTTCATTAGGGACAAGTAAACTTTTTATATCTAAAGAGTACAGGTAAATTATTTTCAATTAATGGCTTTATTACCTGGAACACAGCTTTCGTGATATATTTATTGGAGTGCCCTTGCGGCCTCCAATTTATTGGTAGAACATAAAGAACGATTTTTAGAGCACAGAAGGAAAATTATGAATACATATATGCTACATGGGATGTTGAGACATTTCTCACAGCATCGTAATGGGATTCGTTTGATGGGACTAGAAACCATTAATGTTAACCCCTTGGAAATAATATTAACTACACTTTGCAAGAGGGAATTCTATTGGATTTTCACAATGTAGACACAATCTCCCAAGAGATGAAATAAGGACATGGAGATTGGAGAAGATCATCTAAAGAGGTTGATCAGGTCACATTACATTTGTAGTCATTCATAAATCTTAGTGGCCCTTTTATTTTTCTAGATATTTTTTATATGAACTTTTGTATATCGTCGTTGTAGAAGTAAAACTCATTAAGTTCATTTTTGGCAAAAACTCACTAAATGCATTTCCTGACTTGGAATTTCTTTATTTCTATTGAAAAAAAATTAATAATAATCAAGAGCCTATTTAGTCATAGTTACCAAAACACATGAAGTATCATTTTGAAATGTCAAAAACAAAATATAATCGTATTTTCCTCAGTACTCAAAGAATGTAGTTAATGACTTTTACCTCTACAACGACGATATATATTTCTTACATCTTATGGGAATTGTAGTTAGTTTCTATGTTAATTGATTGCTGCAACAATTTGCAACCATCCCCGTAAATGGCACTCCACTGCCTTAAACTTAATGTCTAAAACGGAGCTCCTCATATTCCCCCCCCCCCCCCTATATCTGGCCTAACATCCCCTTTCTCCATCACAGTAAATGTGACTACCACATCCTGTCTCAGTGAAACATGTTATGTGTTGTTGTTCATCTGAGGTTGTATTTTCCTAATTTTTAGACCTGCTAAAGAACAGATGATTGTTATGTCCTGATATGTACAACCATGGAATTCAGAGGGAGCACTTTCTTTTTCACATGACTGTACATGCATACATCTTTGTAAGGAATAGAGATAGGTGCACTGGACATACGTCCCTGATGGAAGTACGCGGCTTGCTACGAAACGCATAGGTTTATATCCAGACCTGTTGCCCCCATGGGAACAAAGAATTCTGTGATTTGCGAGCAGTTGGATCAAGAATCGTGTGTGTGAAGGGAGATATTAGCGTATCCATCGCGGAGGTCTGGTTGCTGGAGCACAGATGATGAGTAGCATGTGACATGAGAGAGGCGACTGCAGATGAACGCAGAGACAGTGTGCATTTAATATTAACTCTACAATGCACGTTTAATGTCGGTTTGTGAGTGCAATACTTTGATTTAGGAATCATTTTACGCATTTATATTAAATACTACGCTATTGTGGTTGTGCTTTTTTTGTGTTTTGTCTAATGGTTAAGGCATGAGCCTCCACACCTGAGGATTTCAGCTTCCACACAGGTGGAAGCAAATCAAGTTTTTGCAGAGGTATAATTATATGCACAGTATAAATCAACACCCAGCCTTCCTTTTACTTTGAAGTAGCACACAATGGAATTATTGTATACTTGCATGATATTGTATGGAGAGCCACCTAGCCCCTCACCTATCATTAGATAAAATATGTCTTGAGTTACTCTGGTCTAATAATTTCTTCTCCAATATCATTTTCATATTCAATTAGAATAGACGTGATCAATTTTTAGAAGACAAAGAATAGCTTATGCTAATAATTATAGTGACTACTAACTGTAAAGTAGTACATTCAACATCTACTAAATCCAACTGAAATTATAAAGAGATGCATCCAGGGCTCATGGAAAAAAATATGAAGATCTTGATCTCCAAGACCAGAATTGCTTACCCACCCTCTGGTGGAAGCCCCGAGTCTGTGGATTCCTGGTAGGCTGCACTCAAGAAAAATACGTTGTTTTGGGGAACTTGCATCTGTTCTCCCTAGGCCTACTTTATCTACTGTGACCCTTTCTCTTTTCACTGTCATTTCCCTTCTGTTCCTCCGTTTTACTTGTGTCCGCTTCCCTAACTCCATTATGTCCTTTTTTTCAAAACCCGCTCTGACAAAGCATTCTTTAGCTGTCCATTTGCCAATTTTCTTCCATGGCCTCCTATGTTTCTTTGCCCCATTTGCAAGGTCAGTGATAGCCTTATGATGTAACCACAGTGGGGGGAAAAAAAGCCTTGGTATATATAAAGATTTCCCCCCAGTTAATGATATTCTTTTACTTGTATAGCGCCAACATACAGTATAACAGCAGCACAGTACAATAGTGCATTAAGGAGATAAACACAACATACAACACAGCACCAAACTAGTGCAGCTACAGGCCCTGGACAGAGATCATACAGGTGGTCCTCGGTATCCGACGGTCCATTTTCCATTGAACGGCTTAGCCAACGCCGCATAAGGCAGTCCCGCTGGACGCATTATCCGACACTCAACGCCACGGATGAACATGGACCCGCAATCCGACATTGTGTTATCCGACGGCGGTTTGCGGGACAGATTCCGGTAGATAAGCAAGGACCGCCTGCACTCTTATTCAGGGCTTCATCTCTAACAACATGATTAAACAACATCTCTTGCCATTAGAACACCTGATCTCTGTTCAGGCAATGTAAATTGATCACTTACATTACATTCATAACACATCTATCCTGGATAACAGGCATGCGTGACCTCCAATAACATTCATTCCATCCACCATAGATGTTACCTCAGAGACTCAGTATCCAATAGAATCAAGACATGGAGTAAATGTTACAGTCCACTATGTGAATCTTATGCTATACATATCTAGTTACGATTGTGGCATAAGCAGATATGGTTTTCTGTCCTGTGCACTTGTGGTTTTTTTTAGTGTGTTCTTTACCTGTTTCAATTGATCTGTTATCAGTAAAATGTTTGTATTTTGAATATTGGATTCTGGGCGCTGCTTTTTGCTTTTTTCCTTGTTCATATCCACAGCCCGGTCTGTCTGTTTTTGGGAGTAGTGAGCAGCATATGAAATCAGGAGTTATTATATGTGCCTTGTACTAATCTTTTCTCTTCACTTTCATTTATCTATCATCAATTTTGATATAATATTTATCCACTCATTTTTTCCACTTTAGCCACTGCTTCACTTTTTTGTATTTGTTATAACACGTAAAAACTGGACCACTTGCGACATCATTACATGTGCACAACGCCATGACTTCCACAATACATGTTGCTAAGCAACATATCAACACTGGCACACTATGGCATGACATTATTGTATTATCTAACCCAAGGGTGCAGCGAAATTTTCAGGGGGGGGGTGCGGCGCTTGCAGAGGCCCTGCACTCTTCCCCACAACATTTAAATAAAATGCTGGCAGAGCGCGCAAAGCCTCTGTAACGACATTTTCCATTCTCTCACGTTGTGATGTCAAATAACGCCGCCGATGCCGGAGAGAAGGTAGGGGGGGGCGCAGCAAACAAAAAAGTTTGCGCACCCCTCATCTAAGAAGCTTATCAATAAAACATAGCTCATAATCAAGGGGCTACAGGAGGTGTAAAGGATACCAGCATACAATATCACTGTCATGCGCTTCCGTGTGAGGCAAGCAATAACCACCCTTAGGGTGTCTTCAGACACCAGAGCTATGTGGGAGGGAGCTATGCGTGGCCACTGAGTTGACCGGTGCAGGGGGATGTCATCTTACCTCTCCTGCATCCTTGGTCTGGGACCCGCTCTCCTCGCCAGCTCCTGCGTGCCGCCGTCAGTGAAGTCCAAGTAGAAGAGAAAAAACGGCGCAACTGCGCATGTCTGAGAAAATGAAGCTCCCGGATGTTTCTTCAGAAAAACTTTATTGAACACACACAAGGGCTACACCGCAATCTCCCCCTCTACGCGTTTCACCCTTACAGATAGGGCTTCGTCTCGGAGTGGGGAGAAGCTGTGACTGCCTGCTTAAATACACTCAAAAGCCCGCGAAAATGAAATTAAAATTTAACCTGTTCAGTACCTTTGCCTGTTTGTATGTCAAATACCTATGTCATGATGGTCATATTGCAATAATTAAATATGGTCTGTGTCAGACATATATATATACACATAGGCTATATTGTCAGGCAGTGTATTGAAAGTATATCAATGATTAAAAAGCTCGTCACAGCACTGCAAAGATGTAAATGGTCTCTTAGATCTATGTCATATGGTTAATCACAGCTTCAAATCTATATTGATATGCAAACCATTTTGTCAGTATAAAGACACATAATAGGCATAAACTTACTAGTAGATATTATATGATGCTGTTTGACATTGGAAAAGTAGACCAAATGTCATGAAAGGGGGGAGAGGGGGGAGGGGAAGAGAAAGGGGTGGAAAGGGGGGGGGCGAGGGGGAGGAAGGTGTAAGTGTGGAGCAGAGCAAAAGCTATAACATTAATAAAAAATGAATTACCTAAAACTTTAATTGGAGGATACAGATATGCTGTCATTACTCAAATTAAACACATTACCAATGTCTATAAGAAACAGCGCAGATCCCAATCAATATTGAGTCCATTGGGCTGTAACGTATTTAATGTGTGAATCCAATGGGCCTCTCGCTGATGCAAGATCTTAACTCTGTCCCCTCCCCGCGGGGGTAGAGCAACATGTTCAATGGCGCAACATTGAAAATTCTTTATAGGGCCCAGTGGACATTTATTAAAGTGTATTGGTACTGGATGTGTCATGTCATTATTTTTTATTAGTCTCAGATGTTCCAAGATGCGGGTTTTTTTTTTTACCAGACCCATATTGATTAATAAATACAGGTGTTTTGTGAGTATTCAACGTGCACCTCACCAGTCATCTTGGAGGGACTCTACTAGTACAGATAACTGTAAACAAAAACAAAAAAAGAGAATCATAATAGGAATGGTTATAACACATGGATAAAAGGAAATCACAAACCAGCAATTAGTGTTGTACCGGGTAATATTTTATTAAAAAAAATAAAATAAAATAACAACCGGGTAACGGGTACCCGGCCAAAATCATTAGTTCTACCCAGCCGGGTACCCGGTTGGCACTCACCTGCAGGGTGGAGGAAGACTGTGGTGACATCTATGAAGAGCAGCAGAGGTCCTGTGTCGACGGCAGCATCAGAAGTGTCTTCAGCTGGCGTGGGAGCTGCAGGAATCCATGACACAGCACAGCGGCAGGTAAGCAGTGGGAGCCGGGGAACCATGTGACCGGAGGAGCAGGAGCGTTCCTATTGGACAGACAGCTGTCTGTCCAATAGGAACGCTCCTGCTCCTCCAGTCACATGGTTCCCCGGCGGCTCACACACACACAAACACACATACACACAGCTTACCTGCTGCGTAATGGATTCCTGCAGCTCCCACGCCGGCTGAAGACACTTCTGATGCTGGCTGCAGGTAAGTGATGTGATTATTTTCAGTTTTCCTTACATTACCCGGCGCCGGGCCCACTTCTCAGTTGCCGGGTCCGGGTAACTGAAAATGTGCCGGGTTACTCGGTACATCACTACAAGCAATGCAACTAAACAGAGTACGATAAACACACATGGATCGGCTGGGTAAAAACCAGTTCCTATATAGATCCATATTTACTAACCATTGCTCTGCCATAAGACACCTTATAGCCCATTCAAGTAAAGGAGTCGGAAACGGACTCCACCCTGTAAGGTGTACTATGGCAAAACACAGCTTCGTCAATATATCCCGTTGCCGTTCGTTTTTATTAAATATCTGTATAGTAAAATTATCGTAATTAAGGACTGTTATTTCTCTCTCCATATGTCTGTATTTGCTAAATGGAAACATTTTCTGTTTGCTTCTTAAATAATGACTTTCACCAATTCACTTCAAATATCACTTTGACACTTTTTTCATGATGATATGCCTCATTATATGTTTTTGTTCAGTAACAGCACAGTGGGAGGTTGAGAAGGTGTTTATTTGCATCACTGGCGTTTTGAGAAAGTTCTAAGAAGATCGAAACATTGGTCAGCTTTAATACATTTTCATACATACACATTCCTCAGCCACACCTATTGAAGAGAGACATTCAATACACTTGTAAGCCCCCGTTTTAAAACCAATGGGGGTTTCCACAAAAGTATATTGAATTTCCCCTTTAGTGATGAATTGGAGGCTGCCAGCTCCCTTGCAGCAACTTGTAAACAGCGGCGGCGGAGCACAGCACGTCGTCAACAATCACCTTGCTTCTCTGCCCACTCCTACAGCCGGCCCTCGTTTCACTCCTCCCACTAAAACAACAACAACAACTCTGCCCTAATCTGGGTTCTGCCAGCGAAGGGGTTAATAATAATGTCCCCCTGCTGACTTCTGAATGGCCAGAGTGTGAGGAGCTTTGTGACATCACCCGTAGGTTCCTGCTCACAGGAAAACAATGGGCTGGTTTCCTCAGCTGCTGCTCCTCCAATCCACATGAGCCAACCGCGGCCCACATAACAATCCTCCAATCGCGGTGCGGCTCCTGGGTCTCCCGCGCAAATGTTGTTGCTGTTGCTCCTATAAAGGTTGGGGCCGGGTAGAATGTTTCCATTTTCACATTTGGATGTCCTGGTCAAAATCCTACATTTCCTGGTCAAAATCCTACATTTCCTGATCAAAATCCCTGTCCAGAAGGGAGGACAAGAGGCCCCTCTGTGTGTTCTTTCTGTTCTGAAGCTAATAAACCTGCAGTCAGTGTGCGAGTCACTGTATGTGGCACCCAAGTGCCTCCCCTGTAGGCTAGCTAACTAAAGTGCACATGTAAGTGCTAGGCCCAGCTCACCGTGATGATACCATATAATAAATATATCCGTGGTAATAGCCGTGACTGTGGCCGAGGTACTGTAGGGCATATTGGATGGTGGGGTACTTATGATGGCGACAGACACTTTGTACAAGGCAGAGGTGGTACTGTAGAGGTGGTGACAGGGGCACCAGAGGGTGACATGGGGGATAAAATGGGGTCCAGAGGATGACAAGGGGGGGAGGGAGAATGGAGTGAGAGAAAAATACGGGGAGGGGGGTGGAAAAAGAGAAACGGGGGGGGGAGTGGAAAGAGAGAAACGGGGGGGGAGTGGAAAGAGAGAAACGGGGGGAGTGGAAAGAGAGAAACGGGGGGTGAGTGGAAAGAGAGAAACGGGGGGGGGAGTGGAAAGAGAGAAACGGGGGGGGGGGGAGAGTGGAAAGAGAGAAACAGGGGGGGGGGGGGAGAGTGGAAAGAGAGAAACGGGGGGGGGAGGGGAGAGTGGAAAGAGAGAAACGGGGGGGGGAGTGGAAAGAGAGAAACGGGGGGGGGGAGTGGAAAGAGAGAAACGGGGGGGAGTGGAAAGAGAGAAACGGGGGGAGTGGAAAGAGAGAAACGGGGGGGAGTGAAAAGAGAGAAACGGGGGGGGGAGTGGAAAGAGAGAAACGGGGGGGGGGGGTGAGTGGAAAGAGAGAAACGGGGGGAGAGTGTAAAGAGAGAAACGGGGGGAGAGTGTAAAGAGAGAAACGGGGGGAGAGTGGAAAGAGAGAAACGGGGGGAGAGTGAAAAAGAGAAACGGGGGGAGAGTGGAAAGAGAAACGGGGGGGGGAGTGGAAAGAGAGAAACGGGGGGGAGTGGAAAGAGAGAAACGGGGGGGAGTGGAAAGAGAGAAACGGGGGGGGGGAGTGGAAAGAGAGAAACAGGGGGGAGTGAAAAGATCGAAACGGGGGGGGGAGTGGAAAGAGAGAAACGGGGGGGTGGAAAGAGAGAAACGGGGGTGGAAA
>NC_134484.1:379088112-379135694 GCF_040206685.1 Ascaphus truei | reverse complement strand
GGAAAGAGAGAAACGGGGGGGTGGAAAGAGAGAAACGGGGGGGTGGAAAGAGAGAAACGGGGGGGTGGAAAGAGAGAAACGGGGGGGTGGAAAGAGAGAAACGGGGGGGGTGGAAAGAGAGAAACGGGGGGGGGGTGGAAAGAGAGAAACGGGGGGGGGTGGAAAGAGAGAAACGGGGGGGGGGGTGGAAAGAGAGAAACGGGGGGGGAGAGAGAAAGAAACGGGTGGGGAGACAGAAGAAACGGGGGGGAGAGAAGAAACGGGGGAAGAGAAAGAAACGGGGGGGGAAGAGAAAGAAACGGGGGGGGAGAGAAAGAAACGGGGGGAAGAGAAGAAACGGGGGGGGGAAGAGAAGAAACGGGGGGGGAGAGAGAAAGAAACGGGGGGGGGAGAGAGAAGAAACGGGGGGGGAGAGAGAAAGAAACGGGGGGGGAGAGAGAAAGAAACGGGGGGGGAGAGAGAAAGAAACGGGGGGAGAGAGAAAGAAACGGGGGGGGAGAGAGAAAGAAACGGGGGGGGGGAGAGAGAAAGAAACGGGGGGGGGAGAGAGAAAGAAACGGGGGGGGAGAGAGAGAGAAACAGGGGGAGAGAGAGAGAGAAACGGGGGGGGGGGAGAGAGAGAAAGAAACGGGGGGGGAGAGAGAGAAAGAAACGGGGGGGAGAGAAACGGGGGGAGAGAGAGAAACGGGGGGGGGAGAGAGAGAGAAACGGGGGGGGAGAGAGAGAGAGAAACGGGGGGGGGGAGAGAGAGAGAGAGAGAAACGGGGGGGGGGAGAGAGAGAGAGAGAGAAACGGGGGGGGGGAGAGAGAAACGGGGGGGGGAGAGAGAAACGGGGGGGGAGAGAGAGAAACGGGGGGGGAGAGAGAGAAACGGGGGGGGAGAGAAACGGGGGGGGAGAGAGAGAAACGGGGGGGGGAAGAGAGAAACGGGGGGGGGAGAGAAAGAAACGGGGGGGGGAGAGAGAGAAACGGGGGGGGGGAGAGAGAGAAACGGGGGGGAGAGAGAGAAACGGGGGGGGAGAGAGAGAGAAACGGGGGGGGAGAGAGAGAGAAACGGGGGGGGGAGAGAGAGAGAAACGGGGGGGGAGAGAGAGAGAAACGGGGGGGGGAGAGAGAGAGAGAAACGGGGGGTGGGGAGAGAGAGAAACGGGGGGGGAAAGAGAGAAACGGGGGGGGAAAGAGAGAAACGGGGGGAGTGGAAAGAGAGAAACGGGGGGGGGAGTGGAAAGAGAGAAACGGGGGGGGAGTGGAAAGAGAGAAACGGGGGGGGGGAGAGTGGAAAGAGAGAAACGGGGGGGGAGAGTGGAAAGAGAGAAACGGGGGGGGGAGAGTGGAAAGAGAGAAACGGGGGGGAGAGTGGAAAGAGAGAAACGGGGGGGGGGAGTGGAAAGAGAGAAACGGGGGGGGAGTGGAAAGAGAGAAACTGGGGGAGTGGAAAGAGAGAAACGGGGGGGGGAGTGGAAAGAGAGAAACGGGGGGGAGTGAAAAGAGAGAAACGGGGGGGAGTGAAAAGAGAGAAACGGGGGGGGGGAGTGTAAAGAGAGAAACGGGGGGGAGAGTGGAAAGAGAGAAACGGGGGGAGAGTGGAAAGAGAAACGGGGGGGAGAGTGGAAAGAGAAACGGGGGGGAGTGGAAAGAGAGAAACGGGGGGGGAGTGGAAAGAGAGAAACGGGGGGGGAGTGGAAAGAGAGAAACGGGGGGGGAGTGGAAAGAGAGAAACGGGGGGGGGGGGTGGAAAGAGAGAAACGGGGGGGGGTGGAAAGAGAGAAACGGGGGGGAGTGGAAAGAGAGAAACGGGGGGGGGGAGTGGAAAGAGAGAAACGGGGGGGAGTGAAAAGAGAGAAACGGGGGGGAGTGAAAAGAGAGAAACGGGGGGGGGAGTGGAAAGAGAGAAACGGGGGGGGGGGGGGTGAGTGGAAAGAGAGAAACGGGGGGAGAGTGGAAAGAGAGAAACGGGGGGGGGAGAGTGGAAAGAGAGAAACGGAGGGGAGAGTGGAAAGAGAGAAACGGGGGGAGAGTGGAAAGAGAGAAACGGGGGGGAGAGTGGAAAGAGAAACGGGGGGGGAGTGGAAAGAGAGAAACGGGGGGGGAGTGGAAAGAGAGAAACGGGGGGGAGTGGAAAGAGAGAAACGGGGGGGGAGTGGAAAGAGAGAAACGGGGGGGGAGTGGAAAGAGAGAAACGGGGGGGGAGAGTGGAAAGAGAGAAACGGGGGGGAGAGTGGAAAGAGAAACGGGGGGAGAGTGGAAAGAGAAACGGGGGGAGAGTGGAAAGAGAAACGGGGGGGGAGTGGAAAGAGAGAAACGGGGGGGGAGTGGAAAGAGAGAAACAGGGGGGGGAGTGAAAAGAGAGAAACGGGGGGGGAGTGGAAAGAGAGAAACGGGGGAGGAGTGAAAAGAGAGAAATGGGGGGGGGGAGTGGAAAGAGAGAAACGGGGGGGGAAGAGAAAGAAACGGGGGGGGGAGAGAGAAAGAAACGGGGGGGAGAGAGAAAGAAACGGGGGGGGAGAGAGAAAGAAACGGGGGGGGGAAGAGAGAAAGAAACGGGGGGGGGGAAGAGAGAAAGAAACGGGGGGGAGAGAGAAAGAAACGGGGGGGGAGAGAGAAAGAAACGGGGGGGAGAGAGAAAGAAACGGGGGGGAGAGAGAAAGAAACGGGGGGGAGAGAGAAAGAAACGGGGGGGGAGAGAGAAAGAAACGGGGGGGGAGAGAGAGAAACGGGGGGGGAGAGAGAGAGAGAAACGGGGGGGGGGAGAGAGAGAGAGAAACGGGGGGGGGGAGAGAGAAACGGGGGGGAGAGAGAAACGGGGGGGGGGAGAGAAACGGGGGGGGGAGAGAGAGAGAGAAACGGGGGGGGGAGAGAGAGAGAGAAACGGGGGGGGGAGAGAGAGAGAGAGAAACGGGGGGGGGAGAGAGAGAGAGAGAAACGGGGGGGGGAGAGAGAAATGGGGGGGGAGAGAGAGAAACGGGGGGGGGGAGAGAGAAACGGGGGGGGGAGAGAGAAACGGGGGGGGGAGAGAGAAACGGGGGGGGAGAGAGAGAAACGGGGGGGAGAGAGAGAAACGGGGGGGGGAGAGAGAAACGGGGGGGGAGAGAGAAACGGGGGGGGGAGAGAGAAACGGGGGGGGAGAGAGAAACGGGGGGGAGATAGAGAAACGGGGGGGAGAGAGAGAAACGGGGGGGGGGGAGAGAGAAACGGGGGGGGAGAGAGAAACGGGGGGGGGAGAGAGAAACGGGGGGGGGGAGAGAGAAACGGGGGGGAGAGAGAGAAACGGGGGGAGAGAGAGAAAGAAACGGGGGGAGAGAGAGAGAAACGGGGGGGGAGAGAGAGAGAAACGGGGGGAGAGAGAGAGAAACGGGGGGGAGAGAGAGAGAAACGGGGGGAGAGAGAGAGAAACGGGGGGGGAGAGAGAAAGAAACGGGGGGAGAGAAAGAGAAACGGGGGGGAGAGAGAAAGAAACGGGGGGAGAGAAAGAAACGGGGGAGAGAAAGAAACGGGGGGAGAGAAAGAAACGGGGGGAGAGAAAGAAACGGGGGGGGAGAGGGAAAGAAACGGGGGGAAACGGGGGGGAGAGAAAGAAACGGGGGGGAGAGAAAGAAACGGGGGGGAGAGAAAGAAACGGGGGGGAGAGAAAGAAACGGGGGGGGAAGAAAGAAACGGGGGGGGAGAGAAAGAAACGGGGGGGAGAGAGAAAGAAACGGGGGGGAGAGAGAAAGAAACGGGGGGGAGAGAGAAAGAAACGGGGGGGAGAGAGAAAGAAACGGGGGGGAGAGAGAAAGAAACGGGGGGGAGAGAGAAAGAAACGGGGGGGAGAGAGAAAGAAACGGGGGGGAGAGAGAAAGAAACGGGGGGGAGAGAGAAAGAAACGGGGGGGGAGAGAAAGAAACGGGGGGGGAGAGAATGAAACGGGGGGGGGGGAGAGAAAGAAACGGGGGGGGGAGAGAAAGAAACGGGGGGGGGAGAGAAAGAAACGGGGGGGGAGAGAAAGAAACGGGGGGGGAGAGAAAGAAACGGGGGGGGAGAGAAAGAAACGGGGGGGAGAGAAAGAAACGGGGGGGGGAGAGAAAGAAACGGGGGGGGGAGAGAAAGAAACGGGGGGGGGAGAGAAAGAAACGGGGGGGGGAGAGAAAGAAACGGGGGGGGAGAGAAAGAAACGGGGGGGGAGAGAAAGAAACGGGGGGGAGAGAGAAAGAAACGGGGGGGGGGGGAGAGAAAGAAACGGGGGGGGGAGGGAAAGAAACGGGGGGGAAGAGAAAGAAACGGGGGGGAGAGAAAGAAACGGGGGCCGAGAAAGAAACGGGGGGGGAGAGAAAGAAACGGGGGGGAGAGAAAGAAACGGGGGGGAGAGAAAGAAACGGGGGGGGGAGAGAAAGAAACGGGGGGGAGAGAAAGAAACGGGGGGGAGAGAAAGAAACGGGGGGGAGAGAAAGAAACAGGGGGGGGGAGAGAAAGAAACGGGGGGGGGGAGAGAAAGAAACGGGGGGGGGAGAGAAAGAAACGGGGGGGGAGAGAAAGAAACGGGGGGGGGGGGAGAGAAAGAAACGGGGGGGGAGAGAAAGAAACGGGGGGGGGGAGAGAAAGAAACGGGGGGGGGGAGAGAAAGAAACGGGGGGGGGGAGAGAAAGAAACGGGGGGGGAGAGAAAGAAACGGGGGGGAGAGAGAAAGAAACGGGGGGAGAGAGAAAGAAACGGGGGGAGAGAGAAAGAAACGGGGGGAGAGAGAAAGAAACGGGGGGAGAGAGAAAGAAACGGGGGGGGAGAGAAAGAAACGGGGGGGGAGAGAGAAAGAAACGGGGGGGAGAAAGAAAGAAACGGGGGGGGGGAGAGAGAAAGAAACGGAGGGGGGAGAGAGACAGAAACGGGGGGGGGGAGAGAGAAAGAAACGGGGGGTGAGAGAGAAAGAAACGGGGGTGGGGGGAGAGAGAAAGAAACGGGGGGGGGGAGAGAGAAAGAAACGGGGGGGGGAGAGAGAAAGAAACGGGGGAGGAGAGAGAAAAAAACGGGGGGAGAGAAAGAAACGGGAGGGGGGAGAGAGAAAGAAACGGGGGGGGGGGGAGAGAGAAAGAAACGGGGGGGGGAGAGAGAAAGAAACGGGGGGGGGGAGAGAGAAAGAAACGGGGGGGGGAGAGAGAAAGAAACGGGGGGGGAGAGAGAAAGAAACGGGGGGGGTAATTATCTTCACCGTGCTCTCTTCTCTGCACAGCCACGCGCAGTCCTCCCTCTTCCTCCAGGACTCACGTGGCGCTGCCATCCGCCCCCTCTCTCCCTCCGTACAATACTCCCTTGAGCCGGCGGCCAGCAGCAGCAGCAGCAGCCTCCCGGGTGCCTGCGTCCCCTGCCCAGCGCCCCCGATCCTGCCAGCGCTCCCGGAGCCCGCCCCGCCCCTCACACCAGTGTCCCGCCCCTCACACCAGTGTCCCGCGTCACCACCAGGGCGGGCGGCAGTGCGTGCGCATGCGCACTTCCCCGGCGCGGCGGCGGAGGAGGCGGCGCATGTCTGCCTGCGGTGTGACTGTCCTGTGGATGTAAACACGGGCCGGGAAGCGCTTAGCTTATGAGAGATTAGGGGGTGGGGGGGAGAGAAGAGGGGGTGACCTCTATAAGGATGGCAGCACAGGGCCCGGATAAAAACACAAGCAAGAAGAAGACCGAAAAGAAATTTGCGGCCAGGGAGGAGGCGAAGCTGCTGGCGAGTTTTATGGGGGTGATGAATATTATGCGGAAGCAGGTAAATATGGCGCCCCCTCCGCGGGGGGGAGAGAGATCTGTGTCCTGGGCAGGGTGTGCGCGGTGGTCACATTGCCGCCTAATAACACCGTAGTCAGAGGATTGGGGGCAGAGGGGATTTGGGTCCCGTGCTGCTTTATTAGAACAATACAGTAACACCGCTAATGATGCATCCACTTCCTGTCACATGGATTGGGGGTCAGTGCCTCCTTATTACCGCGCTTCTTTCCTTATCCCCCAAACTGCTGTCTACCGGCCAGGCTGTGCTGTAAAAAAATCTGTGTAAAATGTACCGGGGGCCGTGTTACAATGGATAAGAACACAAATGTGTGTGTGTTTATTTGCATGTCATTACCCAGAATCCCTGGCTGCAGTGGATTATGAGGTAATGCAGGCTTGGGGACCTGTCTGAGACAGTGCTCATGTGTTCTTTATCAGGACTGTATCCTATTGTGGCAGATTGTATTAAGTCCTTCTTTTACAGAGGGGCTTGTGGTCTCATAGGCCAGGGGGGCGCAAACTTTTTCCCCTGCGCCCCCCTGCCGGCTGTCCCCTCACTCCCGCGCCCCCCTCCCAACCCCAACTTACCCGCGCTCCGGCGTAATGACGTCACGTTGCCATAGCAACGTGACGTCACATGACCTCGCAGCGTCATTTTGACGCCGCGTTGCCATGGCGACACAGGGAGGAAGCCGCCGGAGCCACGGTAAGTTAGGTTTACAGAGGCCCTGCAGCTCCCCCGGCACTTAATTTAAGTGCCTTCGGGAAGCGCGCGGGGCCTCTGTAAACCCCGCGCCCCCCGTCGGCAGTGTCGCGCCCCCCCTGGGGGTCGCGCCCCACAGTTTGCGCACCGCTGTCATAGGCTGTAGTGAAGTTACTGTAATTAAGTTATTAGGATGCTATCTTGACCGACTCTGGAGAGCAAAGGGCTAAATGTAGGTTGGCACCAGAAAACAAGCTTTGATACAGCATGTAGGAAAGCATCCTGAAGGGCATCCTGTAACATCCACAGGATGTTTTGTATTCACATGTTACACAGGTAATATGGGGCATTAGTCACTATGAAGTCCATGCAGCTGACGTTTCAGCATCTTTTTTAGTTGAACATGTAACCCGTTCCCCTTACCTCCAATGTTAGAAGGCTCTGCAAGGGACTACAGCCCCCAGCAGGCATAGGGGCATGTGACACGTGACGCAAGGGAGCCAATCGCACGGCAGAGATATTCTGCAGAGGCAGTTACATTCCCCGTGTTTACACAAGGAAGGCAGTTGGAGATGGAACATGGGAAGGTGTGTGTGTGTGAAGGCCCCATTAGTTAGGGACCCGGCCTTTAGTGGTTAGCCAGATTAGGGCCACAGCTGCTTTCTGGAACATCTTGTTATTTGCAGTCTGGGACCAGACTGAAGAGAGGGAGCGAATATCACTGCAAGTGTCACTTCAGTAGGAGGTGTTCGGCCGGCGGAGGATATCGCAGGATCGGTGGATCCCTTTACCTCTCCTTGTCAGCTCACCCGGGTGTGGAAACACCCGGCAGGTACCTGTTCACCAAACGTGCACCAACACTACTGTACAGTAAGGCGCTGATCACGCCTAGAAGGGAGGGTATCTTTTGGAGGACACTCAGAGGGTGAGGCAACCCGGGACTCTTCTGATATTGTGGACATGGTGTGGGGTACACGGTGGTGGGACAAAGCCCTGTGTGGCTAGTGATAACTGTGGTAGCTGTAACCAGTAGAGTTATTATATCCTCTGTGTTGACTAGTTTATATATAAGTAAAAGGTTATTGTATAATCTGTGAGCTGTTATTATTGGTTCCTATTCGGGGTTATCTCATATAATTGGGACCCTGTGCAGGTGGAGGCGCTGTCACTTTATATATTTGTTAACCCAGGCTCCCAGTGGCGAAGGCTCAGCTCTCTGTGAGCCCACAGGTAACGCCAGCACCAGTAGTCCCTTCATGATAGAGGGGAAAAGGGCTACATACACAATGGGTGTTTTGTAAGAGATAATGATGCTTGCATTTACTTCAGCCCTGATAATGACCTCAGATTGCAAGGCCAATAAAATACATTTTCTGTTTTTGAATCAATGGGACTGTCCCTCCTGGGACCAGAATAAACTAATAGAAGTGTTTCTGATTAGTGGGTGGCTGACACCTTTCCTTTTTTTTTTTTTTTTTAAATAGTATTTGAAATCTTTGTTGTAAATTGTTTTATTGCATCACGTATTCATGTACAAGAAATTTTGACTTTTTAGCATAACAATATAAAATAACAAGTTATAAAGAAAAATTGCAGATATTTCACACTATTCACTCAATAATTTATTCAATAAAGGGTATGCAAAAACACTGGCAGTCACACCTTTAATATCTACAGACATTTGGAGTGTATAAAATACCTCAAAATATTAGATGCGAAAATAAATAAAATAATTAGATTTAAAAAAAAATGAATTAAGAAACATATTGCCCACTTCTGCTGTTTTTCCCTCATGTAGAGAGTTCTGTAATTACAGGCAGAACTCGGTTATCCGACACAATGTGTTACTCAAAATGGCGTTGGATAGCGAAACGTTGTAAAGCGAAACACGTTTTCCCATAGGAACACTGTTTAAATGAAAGATTCCGTTCCTGAAGGCATTTTTAACACTAAAATACACCAAATATTTTATGCAGGCAACAAGATTTGCAGCACACACAAATTATATAGTGTATATACTGTATTATATATATATATAATATAACATAATAAATAATATATTATATAGTGTAATATAATATTATATAGCATAATATTTTATATATATATATATATATATATATATATACGCTCTTACGACGCTTTGCAACGTTGTGTGTGTGTGTATATATATATATATATATAATATATATATATATATATATATATACACACACACACACAACGTTGCAAAGCGTCGTAAGAGCGTATATATATATATATATATATATATATATATATATATATAAAATATTATGCTATATAATATTATATTACACTATATAATATATTATTTATTATGTTATATTATATATATATATAATACAGTATATTATAATACAATTAAAGTTGCAAAGCGTCGTAAGAGCGTTGGATAAGCCGTTTTGGTGTTGTAAAAATGAACATAGGTATGCATTGCATAGCGTTGGATAAGCCATTCGTTGTAAAGCGTAGCGTTGTAAAACGAGGACTGCCTGTACTATTGTTGCCCTCACTTATGTATTCTTCCTGCCGCATGTAAACTATTAAAAAACTGTCCAAGGTTCCCAAATATCTGCTCAGTGTGTCTTGAACTGTGTAAGGCCGTGATTATACCAGAAATCACCAGTGACGCCGTGTGGCGCAACGCCGCGCAGCTTCAAAGCAATAGAATCCAATGAAAGCGCACATACCAATCGCGACGTACTGCAAAGCTGCTGCCTCATGAAGGGATCTGAGAATTTGTTTTTCACAGACGACGGCCGCATCACGTGATTGCCTCGGGCCAATCACCTTGCATCTGAACAAACCAATCACACACGCACACATACTATATATGTATATATATATAGTTAATGAAAACAGATGGCACTCGCGTGATAGCAAGTAATTGTAGGTGCCTGTCCCATAGGTATTCACACAGCAAAGGTATCCTCATCTGGCAGACAATACACAAAAGCTTCCAGTAAGAACGAGGCAGGACTCCGTTGAACTGTAGTATACAAATTGTATTGGAAATTGATGGCAGGCACGGACCGATGGTTTGGTCCTCTAAACGGGACCTTTCTCACGGAGGTGCATAAACAAAGTGACTAACACCCACATATAAATACCCATCACCCATTGCAACAAACAGATCAGATGGACCAATCAATTGAAATCCCGCGAGTCAGTGCAGCGGTTTTAGCTTCTGTGGTGATTGCAGGCATCATCACGCGATCACTGTAGTCCAAGATCAGGAATAGAACAGCTGTTCTCCGTGTTGCCGGCTCACATGGCGTCGGCAGTCATCATGGAGACGAGTCCTTCGTCACTCCGGCTTGTGCGCATGCGTAGCGCTATAACATAGTCGTGGTCATGACTGGAATTGCAGCATTGTATTATCAGTGCAGGGTCCGTGGTAGACTGCTAATGCGCGCACACAGCGTAATAGCAGCAGGGGCTGTTGGGCTGGGACCACCGAGGTGAGGGAAAGGGGGGGGGGGAGTTGGGAATGGGTAAGGAGGGGAGGGGCTGGGGAATCAAAGGGGACAATTAGAATAAATATTTACAAATTAAATTGGCCTTGAAGTATCAGGGTTTTCCCAATAAAGCCACATAGAGATTGGTCAATAAAGTAGTACACAATAGTGATCAGGGGAGCTCAAAGAGAACATAGCATTGAACCTAATAGACACAAAAAAAACATATGGATCCAGAATATAGTGTGCTGATATGTAATATGAAGGCACTGGCAGTCCCCAGTAAGATCAGTGAAATTGCTAAATGTGACCTGGCTATAAGAAGCAGCCTAATTTAAGATCTTCGTTCAGACCATGGGGGGCCACAGTCTTTAATTCAATTATCGTTTTAGCCTCAAGTTGGAGAAGCAGTCTATTTCTATCTCCGCCCCATCCAGGGGTATTGGCTTGAAGAATTGGCATGCATCTTAAGGTGGATAAACCGTGCCTGTATGTCCTGAAATGTCTGGCCACTGGAAGAAATTTGAGATCCTCATCCGAGCTATGGTCCTGGAGTGCTTTTCTAATCGTGGACCTATTGGTTGCCATTCTTTCTTTAAACATCCTGCTTGTTTTGCCTGTATAATATAGGCCGCAAGGGCATGTAATAAAGTATATCACAAACCGTGTTTCACAATTGAGGTAGTTTTTAATGAGAGAACAGGAACAAATGGACATGCGCATGGGAGAAAAAGAGAAAACAACACATCGTGTAATCTGTATAGTAACCCAGTACAAGCCTGCTTATACAAATTGCACTTGCAGGATATAAACTATAAATCAGCAGTGTGCAGTGATCTTTACTCCTTCATATGATGGATATCACCACTCCGTCTGGTCAATCAGGAAAAGATCTTCACATAACCACCAACAAGCTCCCAAAATGAACTCAGAGCCCAGAGGAACAATATTGATAGGAAAACAAGGTATTTGTACTGAAGCACAAACACACAAACTTTTTAATGAATAATAAAACATATAAAAAGGATATCTCCACCGGAGAGACAATGCACATAACCATCGAGTGCCACGGCTGACTGAATATACAGAGGCAATGTCTCTTCCCGGAATATTCTTGCTCACCGGCACCTGGGATCTATAGCTATTACAGAGTAATGTCCCGCGTCCTCCTCCGCTATTCCCCCTGTGTCCGGATCACTTCAGCATCACGTGAGATCCACTCCCGTCTCGCGAGACTTCCGTGCGGCAGTCAGAAACGTTCAGGCACTTGCTAGGCAAGTCACTGTGCAGTAGTGCTCCAAATCGCTTTCGCATGTGCACATGTAGCGTCGCTACGATGATGTCATCTGGATAGCTCTGCAGTTTCTGCAATAGTGGAGGCCTAAATCTTAACATCTTGTATGTTCCCCACACCCTAGGTGTCAACATCTCCATGTTGGGTGTCTTTGCCTGTTTCCATTGTAATGGAATAGACCCTGGTGCCGCCTTGAGCAGTTGTAGTATCAGAGATGTTTTTAAAAAATCTGTAATTGGGAATCACGTGTTTGTTTGGCAACACTATCCAGGGGTTTTCTGGAACCCTTACTCCTGTTATTTTAAGGATGGCCTCTAATACTTCTTTCCAGAATTGCATTATGTGGACATACAGCATGATACCTCTCCCACAGCCTCTGTAACGCCTATCTGAAGAATTGGGGAACATACCCAACAATCTGACTGGCGTGTAATGCCATCTGTATATAATGTTGTAGATGCTCTCAAGGGTTTGTACCGAGATTGATTAGGGAGAACTAAGATCCCATATTTTATCCGACTCTTTCAGAGCAATTTCTAAGTGCAACTCTTTTTCCCAAGTTTTCACAAAGCTGTTTCCCATTTCCCCCTTCAGTACTCTGAACAGAGCTGCAAGATTATGTTCTGAGGCTGCTAAGCATCTGACTATTTGTTCAAACTGCTTAAGTGTCCTCAGTAGCTGTGATTTCTGTTTGTTTTTGGGAAATTAGCTGTCTATATGGCCATAACTCTTGTGAACCCCCAATTAAACGTGACTTTAAAATGATTACATGGCAATAGTTTATCTACAAAAAAAATTAGAGAACCTAACGACTTTTGCCCTAGACCATTTTGCGAATGCCTCGGAATCAACCCTGGTGTAAAATCTGGGTTCTCGCATATGGTCATTAATGGGGAGGGGGTATTTGGTGAGTTTATTGTGAATTCCCACTTTTTCCTATACTTGTAATGCACCATCCCACAAAGGATGCCCATTTAAGCTCCTTCGGTCAGTCCATTTTAGTCACCCAGCAAATATAATCTAGTTGTGTTCCCTGTTTCTTACGTAGAAAAGAATCTATCTGTATATAGTTTGGACTTATAATTAGCGTGTCAATCAATAATATTGCTTAATTCGTTTGCTACATAGTCATTATTAAAGTCTGGTATTCCTAATCCTCCCTTTTTGTCGTTGTGTCTACGGCAAATATATTTTTAGCATTTTTAGTAAGTGTTTTGCTTATTTTGTGGGAACGTACAACACCCTATACATTAATTTTATAACATTTAATCGACCTATCCAGGAGATGCACAACTTCTCCCAATCACTCAAGTATTGTTGTTATTGCAGTTACTATTCTGGGTCATTTTGCTGAAAGGTCTACGGGCTTAGGGATAATGTACATCCCTAAATGTGTCACTGCCGTACCACTCCATCTAAGGGGAAATTCTATTTTAAGGAAACTAATAAGCTGGATAGCAATGAAATATTCAAGATCTCTGATTTTAGAGAAATTCATTTTGGAATTTGATATTTCACTAAGCGCTTGGATCTCCTTCATTATGTTAGGCATTGATATCAATAGATTTGTTAATAATCAATCATCTACATACATTTTAGGTTTGTGTTCTATGACCTATGCGAATTCTGCAAATGTCACAATCATTTTTTAACTTTCTTTTTTTATCTCTAAGAGTTTTTCCAGTTGTTAACTAATTTAGTTTGTGGTAAGGAGACTTCGTATTGAGAAAAGTGGTGCCCTGCCAAAATAAACTGTACAAAGTGGTGAGGCATCTCTGCAGGAAGCAACTCCGACAGGGCTTTGTTGGGGCTACCATAATGGTGGCTTCAGTTGTCCCCTGTCTTACGGGCCAACGGGAAGCCGCGACATCATCCCTATCAGCTTCCTATTGGCCTGCATTACAAGGGACATTTAAACATGAAGAAGATACCGGCACCCCATCCGGATGTAAATATCTCAGGAAGCAGGGGGTTCCCGGAGCTGAAATTTAGCGTAGTTGAGCTCTCGCAACCCCCTGCTTCAATCCTAAAATATAAATAAAAGATAAATGGCAACCTGGAGTGCTGCTTTAAAATCATGTTTTAAAGTTAGTTTGTTAACATGGTGAGCTGAGACTTGGGAGGGGTTTGGTTTCCCCTGGCTGCTTCCTTTTCTCTGATGTCACTGTGTTTAACAAGAGATTGCACTGGGTAAAGCTTTTCCCCTCTCCCTGTTCCTTTATCTTTATTGGGTCTGTAATAAGGACAGATAAAGCAGCTAGCCCTTTAGTTAGTATGGTTGGTTTTGTTTCAGAAAGCCAACTATACTGTCTGCCAAATTGTGTGGGCTTGCACCTTTAAGTTGCTGGAGTGCTGCTGTCTTTTTTCTTTTTTTTTGTAAAGGGATCTAATCTGGTTCCCAGGTATAAGCACCCAGTCAACTGCTCTACACATCCCGGTTTAGGATCAGTGCACACTGACCTCATCCACTGATCGCAGATGACTCAACTATCAGAAAAAGACTGAACACGAATGGTGTTCATGGAAGGAAAGCTAGGAGGAAACCACTGCTCTCTAAAAAGAACATTGCTGCCCATCTGAAGTTTGCCAAAGAGCACATACACGATCTACGAGTATTCTGGAACAATGTTCTCTGGACAGACGAGTCAAAGATAGAAGGTTTGAACAGAAGAACCTCATCCAAACCGTCAAGCATGGTGGTGAGAGTGTGATGGTTTGGAGCTGCTTTGCTTCCTCAGGACCTGGACGGCTTGCTATCATTGACACAACCATGAATTCTGCATTGTATCAGAAGATTCTAGAGGAGAATGTCCGTCCGTCCGTGAACTGAAGCAAAAGTGGGTCATGCAGCAACACAATGATCCTAAACATACAAGCAGATCTACAAAAGAATGGCTGCAGAAGAAGAAATTCCACGTTTTAGAATGGCCTAGTCATAGTCCGGACCTAAACCCTATCGAAATGTTGCGGCAGGATCTGAAGCAAGCCGTCCATGCAAGGAAGACCTCAAATATCACTGAGTTGAAGCAGTTCTATAAAGAGGAATGGGCCAAAATTCCTCAAAACCGATGTAGGAAACGGACCTGCAGTTACATTAAATGCTTAGTTGAAGTCATTACTGCTCAAGGAGGTGCCACCATGTACTGAATCTAAAAGGTCACATACTTTTTCACAGATGGATATTGAATGTTGAATCATTTGTGGATAAATAAATGTTGAAAAAGTTTCATGTTTTTGTGTAATTTGTTTGATCGGTTTATCTTCATCTATTATTAGGACTTAGATTAAGATCTAATAACTCTTAAGGTTTTAAATATGTGAAAATCCTAATTTGGTTCACAAACTTTTTCTCACCACTGTATATATAATTTTGGGGCTTTCTTAACCCTTATGATATACTGCATCATTATCCTGTGCGTGTATATAGCTATATATCTATATCTCTCATTACAGTACCTCATACACCTTCTTGATAGTTGAAGTGTATAAGGATCGCACGCTCATTTCTTTTAATGGTTTATGGATCTATTCAATTGCATCGAGTGCTCCTATGTGGTTCATAATATGGACCCTCCATTGTGAATATGAATTTCTGTTTATCCTATACCATACTCTTTCTGTTTTTGCTATCATTTTATGCATTACACTTGAGCATAGCTTTTAGCCGATTATGACACGTACGGGTGCTCCATAAACTTTTTATTAGTCACGTATAGTTATGATATACAGTAGATTATCGGCTTATACAGTGTCAACAGTTTTTATTATCTGATTCTGCGCTCTTTGCTCCCGATCTGTTAATGGTATTATTGCGTTATGTTTTTAAACCTCACATTTTTTCTGTATGCACCCACTCCCTGGCCCCTGGTTTTGGTGCCAAATGTTATATTGAAGTGTATGTTGGTGCATGTCACAGTACCCTTGAATGTCCCTCTGGGGACCGAAACGTTAGAATACTTGGAGTTCTATGAAATAAATAAACCCACTTTTTTATTTCATCCTTGTCAGTGCCAGTATTTAGTGTGTGGCTATATTGTATTGTATTGTATGTCTTTATTTATATAGCGCCATTAGTGTACATAGCGCTTCACAGTAGTAATACATGTGGTAATCAAATAAATAACAGATAATATAAATAACAGATCATGGGAATAAGTGCTTTAGATATAAAAGTAACATTTCGGAAGAGGAGTCCCTGCCCCGAGGAGCTTACAGTCTAATTGGTAGGTAGGGAGAACGTACAGAGACAGTAGGAGGGAGTTCTGGTAAGTGCGTCTGCAGGGGGCCAAGCATTATGTATCGTGTTTAGAATATCCACAGTGCTTTTCATATGCTTCTTAAGGTGGGTCTTAAAGGTGGATAGAGAGGGTGCTAGTCGGGTACTGAGGGGAAGGGCATTCCAGAGGTGTGGGGCAGTCAGTGAAAAAGGTTTAAGGCGGGAGAGGGCTTTAGATACAAAGGGGGTAAAAAGAAGACATCCTTGAGAAGAACGCAAGAGTCTGGATGGTGCATACCGAGAAATTAGGGATGAGATGTAAAGAGGGGCAGAAGAATGTAAAGCTTTAAAAGTGAGGAGAAGAATGGAGTGTGAGATGCGGGATTTGATCGGAAGCCAGGAGAGGGATTTCATGAGGGGAGATGCTGAGACAGATCTAGGAAAGAGTAGAGTGATTCTGGCAGCAGCATTTAGGATAGATTGTAGGGGAGACAGGTGAGAGGCAGGAAGGCCGGACAGCAGGAGGTTACAGTAATCAAGACGGGAGAGAATGAGGGCCTGAGTCAGAGTTTTAGCAGTCGAAAAACAGAGGAAAGGGCGTATCTTAGTTATATTGCGGAGGAAAAAGCGACAAGTTTTAGAAATTTTTTGAATGTGAGGGGCGAATGTGAGAGAGGAGTCGAACGTGACCCCTAGGCAGCGTGCTTGGGCTACTGGGTGAATGATTGTAGTTCCAACAGTAATGTGGAAGGAGGTAGTAGGGCCAGGTTTGGGAGGAAGTATGAGGAGCTCTGTTTTAGCCATGTTGAGTTTAAGGCGTCGGAGGGCCATCCAGGATGATATAGCAGAGAGACATTCAGAAACTTTAGTTTGTACAGCAGGTGTAAGGTCGGGTGTTGAAAAGTATATTTGTGTGTCGTCGGCATAGAGGTGATAATTAAACCCAAAAGATGTTATTAGGTCACCTAGAGAGAGTGTGTACAGAGAAAAGAGAAGAGGTCCCAGGACAGAGCCCTGGGGTACCCCCACAGAGAGATCAATAGAGGAGGAGGAGGTGTTAGCAGAAGAGACACTAAAAGTACGATGGGAGAGGTAGGATGAGATCCAGGATAGAGCTTTGTTCCGAATACCTAGAGTATGGAGAATGTGGAGGAGAAGAGGGTGGTCCACTGTGTCAAATGCTGCAGAGAGGTCGAGTAATATGAGCAGAGTGTAATGACCTCTGTCTTTGGCAGCATGGAGGTCGTCAGTTATTTTAGTGAGGGCTGTTTCGGTGGAGTGAGCAGTGCGGAAGCCAGATTGTAGAGGGTCTAGAAGAGAATAGGTGTTGAGAAAATGGAGCAAGCGAGAGAATACAAGACGTTCAAGTAGTTTAGAGGCAAAAGGCAGGAGGGAGACAGGTCGATAGTTAGAAAGACAGGTAGGGTCAAGCTTGCTGTTATTGATAAAAGGCACTCCAATTATATGTCCAGCCACCATATGGCTAGTGCACTCGTCAAACAGCAAATCAAAAGACAGATAATTACTCCGATTAAATAGACACAGCACTGCAAAGTTGAATATCAAAATGTGATCTTTATCGTCCTGTACTTTGAACGACAACGGTCGTACTTTGATATTCAACCTTGCAGGGCTGTGTCTATTTCATCGGAGTCCGGTGGAGTATATGTATATTAGTACTCACTGATCTTGAGACTTTTCTGTTCAGAAAAAAAATGATGTTAAACAGAATTCAACTAAAAATGAAAAAGAGGCTTTGAAACAACTGACGGAGGATAAAGATTTGGCTGTGAAACAGGCGGGCAAAGCTGGGAGGGAGTCGTGTTACAAATTAAAAAGGATAAATGATTATATTGGAAAGGCAAGAAGATTGTTAAGTGACTCTTCTATCTGTGTTCTTCAAAGTAATCCCACTGATAACATCCTTAAGAAAATGAAGATCCTTGTAGATGGCGCTCTGGCTTAAAAGATTCGAAACAACAAAAAAATATGATTTCCTGTTAACTCGTCTTGTATCCCAATTTTCTACCATCTTCCTAAGATTCATAAATGCTTAAAAAATTCTCCCTATAGACCTATTATGTCCGAAATTAATTCCTTAACATTCAATCTTTAACATTATGTTGACTTGCACCTCCAGAAATATGTTAAAAATTTGAAATCTGACGTCTGAGAATCTACATCAATTCTACTCTTAGCGGATTTTGAGTGGAAGGAGGGACACCGCTGGGCTACAATTGATGTACAGTCTGTATAAATGCAGACAGCACAGAAAAGGAATAGAGCCAGTGAAAGAGTTCCTGGAACTTGATCAGACATTTTCAGGTGCTCAAAGAATTTGCAGTAGACAGTATCTTTTACATCTTGATACACATTTTTTTAGATTCTTGGATCAGTTCTATCTGCAAACTTGCGGAACTGCTTTGGGATCAAGTTCGCTCTCAGCTACATTCATTTATTAATCGGTAGCTGGGAGCAGAACTTTATTTGGGAAAACATCCCCTATTACGACAGAATAGTTGTGTGGAAGCGCTATATCGATGATGTGCTAATAGTTTGGCACAGAGATGATTTGAGATTTAATCCGTTCTTAAACTATATTAATCCAAATGACTGGAATATTGTATTTACTGCCGTTACCGATTTTATGTATTTATCGATTTTCTAGATTTACATGTAGAGGGCAATCTGAATGGGATAGTTAGTACTAGGACATATACAGCTCAACCCCGTTTTAGCGCAATCCACTATAACGCGATCCGCTTGTAATGCGGTGTGAGCGTGGCTTCCGTTTAAGAAAAAAAGTGTTGTTTTTTTTGGCAAACTTTAATAACACACACACTAGTTTGGCTATCGCTTGCGTCCAGATGCAACATACATCTTCAAATACTTTTTGGACAAGTTACCCAATAATCTGAGATGGGTGCTGTGTACGGAAGGGATGAGAACCCATCGCCTTAGTCTGCCTCCAAAAACCTGCTTATGGTTCGAAGGCTCAATAAAAAATTTAGTCGATCTTCCTTCTCTTACTGAACACCCCACTTATGGAACAATTTATCGGAGTCTGAAGTTTGCCTCCTGCCTAAATTCTTTGCAAACGTTGGCTGTTTCCTACCTTAAGCATGTTTGTAACTGTAACTTGTAATGTTGTCAACATTATTCTATGTCCAGGACATACATGAAAACTAGAGGGAACTCTCAATGTATTGTTTCCTGGTAAAATATGTTATACATTTATATAATTATAGTTCCATTTGGTGGAAGGTATAAGCTTTTATGATCTGACTTACTTTGTCCATTGAGGATTGGCAGTTCTCAACATTAACTTTTAACCAACCAAATGATAATCTTTATTAGTTTTGCGCCTCCCCATAATCTCTGAATTGTTGGGTAGATATATGCTAAAACAATAAGTGGGTAGTGAGATTACAGTATACAGTACTGCACTGACCGATCATAATGCAGCTTGGACATCTAAAGACGTCCATTTGGTTTATACAGAGTTAGAAGGGTTATGTATTTATTATTTCTGCCATGATATTGGGGGCTCAGTCTTTCACCAACCACTTACATATTCATTATTATTATTTTTTTGTAGTGATGCAGAGCTGTTAGGGATCCCCAATTCTGAGCACGAGAATGAGCCTCACCTTTGCGTGAGATTTGCCAAGACCTCTTCTCACCACCTAGAGCAACGACGACAGCGTCTGCATGAAATACGTTTATGACGCATGGGGCGGGGATGTGCTGAGCAGTGGGGTTATGATGTGAGGGGGTGAGGTTTGGAACTCTGTCTCCGGTTCTCTTGTCAATGTTATATTTACCTCATTCTACGTGAGAAGGAGTCTTGATACTTGAGTCACGCAAATTGTGTGAGTCTGGCCTAAGTGATGACAATAACTCCTTCCACAAAGTCGCAACATAAATCACTTCAAAGGAAAATGTTAAGCTGTAACAGGGCAACAGTATGTAATAAACAAGTCCGCAGATGTATAGCAAAGGTAATTAATGTGCATCCACACCCATGTAAAATGATCCTTTGGAAGAGGTGGAAAACATATGTCCTTTTAGTGTTCACTGGGAAAATGCTAATATAGTCTGCGGCATTGCAAATATGTGCAGTTTTATGATATCTATTAAATTCCTGTTTGGAAATATGTTCCTGTTTGCAACTCTGTTACCACACTGCGGAATATGTTGGAGCTTTAGAAGTCGGAGCTTTAGAAGTCGATGATGATGATGATGATGATAACAGAACTTTCTGTACTGTAACTTCCTATCTTTCAGGGGTCTGATAGTTTTACAGCCGTTCTTTCCGTGACACTAATCTGTACTGAAATAAATAATTGAGCCTGAGGCTAATATGTTTGGGCAGCGAAAACCTGTCACCTATTTATTTTTCTTTCTTTTTCTTTCATAGAAAACCTTGTGTGACGTCATTCTTATGGTACAAGACAGAAAAATTCCAGCTCACCGTGTAGTTCTGGCAGCCGCCAGTCATTTTTTTAACCTGATGTTTACTAGTGAGTATTCTGCACCTACAGAAGCAATCCACGCTGCACACATGTATTTTTTTTTTTTCCCCTTTACTTGAACTGGGGAACTGATCCCTTGTGCCCCGACATCCGGAGCGGTCTAGGACATTTTGGTAGCAACAGTTTTGCCGCAACCAAATGGCTACCGGCGCTTTGCCGTGACTCGCCATATCGGCGGAAGCTTCCACCACCGGCCACTTCGCTGCTAAGGAAAGTTACCTTACTGTAAAGCGCCCTACTCTAAGCCATTACCCTAAAACCCCTTAAATTAACCAACATACCCTAATAGCTAAAATCCCTTAAATTAACCCCCTTCCATATGCACTAAAACCTACCTTGGAGGCAGCTGGTGGAAGATCGGCTGTGGCAGGGGGAGTCGCAGCGAAGCGCCGGCAGCCATGTGGTTGCGGCGAAAACGACCACAACCAAATCTCCCATTCTGTGTCCGGGGACCCCCCAGTTCATGCAATGCTGGCACAACAAATATCTGCCTCCCAGACACAAAATGGCCTTCTTGTCAGGAATCGCTCCCACAGCCAAAAAGAAGCCACAATATCCTTGGAAGTTGGCTCTTTCTATTGGTATATGGCGGCCATATTTTGGGGGAGGGGGTTTATTTTTTAAGGTTTTCCAAAAACGACAAAATATAAGAACTCCTTCCTGCTCAGGACACGGATGTTCCTAGACGTCGAGAGTGTCCTAGAATATTTTTGTTTTATTTTAAGGGGACTGCAGCCTTGTGAGAGGTAGATGGGTCCGCATCGCCATGCTGGCTGTCCTCTACAGCAATGACCAGATTAATGTTTCAGGCGCCTTATATATTGGTAAACGTGGCATTTTCTTATTTTAGAGATGTATCAAAGAAGATGCACTCACAAAAACCAATGGTATTCTGCCACGGGTGCACACGGCTCCAGTGTCCCGGAGGGATAAATCTGATCAAGGAACGAGAACGGGACGGTACTCCACTCGTCTTGTCAAAACAATCGTCAATCTATTGCTGCCAGCATTCATGAAATTATTTATGAAGAACAATTAATACTGTGTAGCTGCTATCAAGATTAAGTCCAAAAATAGGACTGAAACGTTGATCTAATATGATTTCATAGATAAATTCCCGATTGTGGAGTCCCGTCCCTGTGTGTTTCCTTCATCAGACTGTCTGTCTTATTTTAAACCCGATGATGCTCAGTTTCTATTATTAAGTTTGCTAATTATTCACGTTAATATTATAAAGCAATGCACCAGGTAAATAATTTCAAACTTGACAAAGTCCATCTTATTCCTTACTAGCGTTTAAATTGACCATGAGATTTTGAGGAGGATCCTACAATTGGAGGCTTTATTTTTTCTTGTAACTTTTTTTATGAACCAATGCAATCATTTTGATCTGCTTCATATTACAAGTTAAAGGAGGATGCACATTTACAGTGAGAGTT
This sequence comes from Ascaphus truei, assembly GCF_040206685.1. NCBI lineage: Eukaryota > Metazoa > Chordata > Amphibia > Anura > Ascaphidae > Ascaphus > Ascaphus truei. Next base: position 379,114,304 of record NC_134484.1, on the reverse strand, counting down.
GAAGGACGTTATTTATGTTCTTTAAAGGAGGTTATTTATGTTCTTTAATTCAATTAATATGTATATTGGGATTATTTTGGCATGGTGTGAAACATCTTACTACTTCTATTTTTTCAGTGTGTGTGTGTGTGTGTGTGTGTGTGTGTGTGTGTGTGTGTGTGTGTGTGTGTGTGTGTGTGTGTGTGTGTGTGTGTGTTTCTCTCTTAAAATTCAAACGGTAAGTATTTATCCTAATTTGTTCTTTGAGTGTTTCATTCACTTATTAAAGTAGTATGGCTAAGCGTAAATGGAAGTTGACAAGTCAGCATAGCCTGCAAATGACTGTTAAAAGTGGTGGCCATCTGTAGTACTCAAGGGCCACCACCAGGTCAGATTTTCAGGATATCCCTGCTTCAGCACAGGTGACTCAGTCGTTGACTGAGCCATTGATTGAGCTACCGGTGCTGAAGCAGGGATACCCTGAAGACATGGTAGTGGCCCTTGAGGATGAGGTAGTGGCCCTTGAGGACCTGGTAGTGGCCCTGGACTATTATGAACCTGTTATTGGTAGATGGAGTTCTGTTGTTCTCTGATTTATATTCATACTTTTGACTAGATAATTTTCACAGTTCGTTTAATGACCCTTAATGTTAAAATGTGCACTGATGTATTTATTTAAACCTTCCTTTTCTTAATTTGAGGACATCTTATTACCGCGAGTCATTAGGACTTCTACAGTAAATGACATTCCTTTGCAATGTGCTTACCTTTCTGGCAGCCGAGGGGTCAAGGCATGATGTGTTAATAACTGTAGGTACCTTGACACTGCAGTTTTGTTCAACGTGTGGTGGTTGTTTGTTCCCTTTTCCTGCCTCTTGTCCTGTATACCCCATACCACTTCACACTGCGTTGCCTGCCATCTCCTGTTTGTTATATAGTGGGAGGCCTCTGAAGGAACTGTCTGGTAAAAGAAAGCCTCTGGAATGAGACAGGACAGCTGCAGCTTTACCCAACTTGCACAAAGTATTCATGTTATACTGTTTAACATAGAAAGATTACGTTTAAGTACTTTTTTTGTGTGTGTGAGATTTACATTTTTGCTTTCTGTTGAAAACAAATTCTTAGCAAACATGCTCGAATCCAAGTCCTTGGAGGTGGAACTGAAAGATGCAGAGCCTGATATTATCGAACAGCTGGTGGAGTTTGCATACACTGCAAGGTATTGACAAATTCTGTCTCCGTTTAGATGTACTGTGCCTGCTGCTGGTTGTGTAAAAATGGAAAATAAGATGATTCTGTAGAGCAGGGGTGTCCAGCACCAGTCCTCAAGGGCTACCAACAGGTCAGGTTAGGAATATCATTGACAGTCTTTCTAACTGAGCCACTGATTGAGACACCTATGCTGAAGCAGGGATAGCTTTACAATCTAACCGGTTGGTGGCCCTTGAAGACTGGAGTTGGCCACTTCTGCCCCAGAATATTAGTGTTTTAAGAGTTTCCTGTGGGTATTTGTCCCTCCACATTATTCAACAGAATTGAACAGTATTTTAAAATCCAAGGCCAGAAGTAAGATGTGCTGTCTGAAAGGGTTGGCGCTGTATTTCATGCATCACAAAGTGCCTGGCAATATGAATCTCAAGATCCTTCAAAGATTTATTGTACTACAGTTTGTAAAATCTGCACAGGTCTGTGTTAGCATGGATACCTGATATGTATTTAAAGCATTAAACCTGTTATGTGTATTTACAGAATTTCCGTAAACAGCAACAATGTCCAGTCCCTCTTGGATGCGGCCAATCAGTACCAGATTGAACCTGTGAAAAGGATGTGTGTGGACTTCCTAAAAGAACAAGTCGATGCTTCAAATTGTCTAGGTAAGGTTGCACCGCAGGCACCCAGCAAACCTTTTGTTGCGGTTAGTCTGTATCTCCACTCTCCAGTCACTTCCACTATGTAAATACAAAGCCCAAGAAGTAGAATGTGGAGGTCAGACTTTATCAACCTGATTTACATCTGCTCCGGGTGAAGACGCTAGAGAAATATATTTATCTTTGCAGAGTGAGATCTTGCCACATCTGGATTTTGAGGATATACTTCTATTTCCAGAAGATTTCTGCTTTTGGAGGAATATTTATATATAAATCATCTCTGATCACTGAACTTTGGAATCACTGTATCATTTCTAAAGCTATAGGAAAGAGTACCTAGCTAAAAGATGAATCACTTGCATGCTAAAATGGAAATTGGGGTTCCTCCTCATTTGTACTTTCTAGAAAAATGATGTAGTCGTATACAAACGCAGACACCAGTGTAGTCTGTAATATGCCGACTTTCTTCTGAAACATAGTAAGGAAATTGCAGGTATGGTTCAAACCGATTGCCTCACCTGGCAAGATCCTGCACAGCACACCCAACTTAAGCAGAAATATATGTATTATATGTTCCCATAAAGATAAAGTCGGTTCAGGATGGTGCGGTCATTTTCATCATGTTACAAGGAACCCTCAGGCCCTGTGGAGGTTACGAGAGGTTCCCTGTGTTAATGGCTGATATGTTACTCTTTAATGCCCAACAGTTATTTGTTACAAATGTTGTAGTTTATTTCAAATGGTTACTGCCTGTTATTTAACATTTTGTCATTAGCCGTTAGTAGTTATATTGCATATAATTTATGAGCACTACCTCAGCAATAGTGTTTTTACAGACATATGTTTAAGGTGTAGTCACCTCCAATATGGCCTATTTGAAAGCAAGCTCTGTGCAATGCCCTTTAAAGCAGGTTATCGTGTGTGTGTGTGTGTGTGCGTTTGTGCGTGCGTGCGTGTCAGTAGCAGATTAACCTGAGTTGAAAGGAAAGTTGCCCTGTAGGTTTCTGATACTGTGAATTACATTTTCTGGTACTAGAATTTGACTATCAAATAATACTGTTCTAGTAACACTACGTCCCTTCAGCATATCTAGAAGTAGCCTTCATATCTACACAACTGCTTAGTTTATGTATAACAGGCTTGGGCCCGTATTGTTTTCCATTTAATGTAACTAAGCTTTCCTTTGCAGAGCAATGTCCTCTGGCAGTGAAAGGGTTTATGCTTGGCATGTTCCCCAGTTATGGGGGCAGCCACTGTGGGTAAATAAATAACAGAGTATAACTTTTAGCAATCTGCTGTAAACAAGAAAATAATGTCTTGTGCATCTCATATGTGGTTTGGCAGAAGGCCCAACTGACAGGATGCGAGCTAGGGTTTACGAGTAAGAGAAAATAAAAATCCAGACCAGGATTTCTTGGTGGCTGGAAATCCTGGAGCAGATCTTAACATGAAGAGTAACAATCCTGAGAACAGCTACTTCAGTCAGGCTGCTATAAAAACACGTAAGCAACAGAGCATATGGTAGCTCAGTGTTTGGAGGAGATTATCTTTGCTGCTCTCAGGGTGAATGGAAGTATCACTGGAAGAAACCAGAGTCTGCACTTTGAGAAGCACCCTCTCTGCACAGACTGCAGGAGTGAGCAGGGAAGGATTGTTGCACCTGAAATGGGCCTGGTAGGGTTTGTTAGTTGGTTCCTTAACCAGCAATACGTTAGTAAGTGTCCGAAAGGAGCTAGGCTTTTCTTTTTTTATTTCTATAAGGGCCATGTGCCCATTTATGTTAACAAAATACTAATAATACTCAGAAAATTATTACTGTATCCGAAACCTGCCAAAACAGCCCCGGCCTACCACAATGGGGGACTTCAAGAGTCTTTCCCATCACAACGGGTAATGGTAAAGTAACTCGGTTTTAGAAAAGGAGTAAAGGAACAGGGACCCAAAAATATTACTGCTTAGGATTTTGCCACTATAAATGTTTTTCAGGATTTCACTTGGCAAAACTATTTTATTGCAAGCGCTTTGTGCCACGTATATTGTGCGTCTGTAGAATTAATTGTGCAGTGCACCATGAGAACTAGATACATGACACTATTATAGGGGTCTGGTAAGTAGGACTATCTCTGTTTCTGTAATCCTATCAAGAGTCCAGCATGGGCCTGAAAGCTTTGTTTTGTAAAAGATATGCTAGCGAATGAAGTTACTCTCTTTTCTTGATCTTCTCTAGATAAACTGGCTTTATTAGCATGATCTAGAACCTTGCACACTCTTTTTTGCTTGATGTGTTGTTAGGTATTAGCGTGTTGGCAGAATGCCTCGATTGCCCGGAGCTGAAAGCCACTGCAGATGACTTCATCCACCAGCATTTCACTGAAGTTTACAAAACAGATGAGTTTCTGCAACTTGATGTGAAACGCGTCACTCATTTACTGAACCAGGACACCCTGACTGTCCGTGCAGAGGATCAGGTATGGTCTTTACATTGTTTGAAAGAGGAGCTTAATAATAATATATACTTTTCCTCATAGTTAAGATGTAACAAGGCAATTGGAGAAAAACTGATATTTTCAAGCTGCAATATTAATTTAATCTGCAACGGGTTACGATTTGGGGAGAGGCAGTAGGAACAGTTACCTGCATGCCTGTTATGAGATTTATCAGGTTCTACATCCTATATTGCGCTTTCTTTTCTACAAAAGAAATCCACTTGGTCTGAAGTGAATTAAGTAAACCTCTCTGCTTAACACTTTGGGTGCCCCGTAGCTTTTACATCATGGGGTCTGGTACTCCAGGGGAACAGAAGGGGAGACCTCCCCCCTTCCATTCCGTCATGAGTAACAGAGCGATCCCTGAAATGGTCACATGATCGCGAGTGGCCGTGGCTCTTTTGTGCTGCTGCCCCTCTGGCAATTAACCGTTTCATCTGTACTAGATCTATTAAAAAAAAAGATAACACATCCAAAAAGAAGTGGGGGTTTTTTTCTCTCCCTTTGGCTACGTCCATAGAGGGGGGATCCGCGCTGAGCCGTTGCGGACGCTCCGCGATGAGCCCCCTCATCCTCAATGAGGATGTCTTTAGACGGTGCTCCCGCGAGCGTCCGTAGGCGTGCTGAGGCCCTAGGATTTTCAGCCGACAGCAGAACTGTTTCCATGCGCGCTGTTGGCCGAAAACCACCAATCACAGCGAAGTAGCGTCAACGTCACGGTGCCGTGACGTCGGCGCGTCGCGGGCTATTGGCCCAACGACTTCACTTCCCCGCCCCCCGCTCCCTCCCCCCCCCCGATCGCACACGCTGGCTCACCTGTCAGTCCTTGAAATCGCTCCTGACCGGGCAGGCGAGCCTCAGCGTCAGCGCGGAGGAGCACGGGCTGAGGCTCTATGGACGCAGCCTTTAACACAACTAAAAGGAAAACATGGAGCATTGCACCACAACATACTTTTTACATTGATGCATTGCCCACAAAATGTCATTTCAAAATGCAAATTAAATATAAATGTACTAGTTTTGGAAAGTCGAGCTGTTATTCACAAACCCCTTCTGTCCTCTGGTATTGTATCTGATATATCTGATAACACCATGCAATTAGCCATCTAATTTAGTCTGCTTTATGTACCTATTAGTTTGTATTAGTTTATGCTTCTTTTTTATTGACTTGGGTTCTTGGTATTGTTCACTGAAGTGTACAGATTGCCCTTGTTCTCTAGTGAGAGATACGTGTATGTATGTATGTATGTATGTATGTATGTATTACCCTCACTTCTGCATTTGTATGACTGTATTTTTGGTAGGTGTATGACGCAGCAGTCAGATGGTTGAAATATGATGAGCCAAACCGCCAGCCATACATGGTCGACATTCTCGCTAAAGTCCGGTTTCCGCTCATTTCCAAGAACTTTCTAAGCAAAACTGTGCAAGCTGAGCCTCTGATACAGGACAACCCAGAATGCCTAAAGATGGTGATAAGTAAGTGAAGGCATTTGTCCACATGCCATGTATATTGGAGTGTAAAAACATTTGGGGAACTTGTCTTTTATTTCCCTATACAGACATTTGTGGACTTTGGGTGTAATACTTGGTCTTTAGTCTGCTATCACCAGGCTACCATCTTCATGGAAGTGAGATCCATTAAAAGAGTTCACACATGTTTAAAAGAAGTATACGTGAACACATGTCCTTGCACAAATGCTCCAGCTCCCTCTTCCTGCTGCTCTATATTCAGTGATACATGGTATCCCCCTGTCACTGACTATAGTGAATATATCCCTCTTGCGTTTAGCTTGGGGGCTTCAATTTATGTCTTGTAACCTCCAATTAACTGTTAGAACTTATCAGGTAATAGTTAAATGGATGTAATATTATAATTTATGTTTCTTGCAATCTATTTAGCTAGGAACCTAAAACAGTTCTGTTACAGGTAGGTGGTTCTGTGTTGACTATCTCTGCTTGTAATACTGGTTCATCTTCCTCTTGTGTTCATTTTTTGCTTTTCATTTGATGAGGCAGGGCACAGATTTCTGCTAATAAGAAACATGATAGCACCTAAATTATCTTTATTGCACCAATATATTCAATACGGTGCTAAAATCAGAAAAAAAAGACAATATGCAAATATCTGTTTATAGCGTCACCAACACATCACTTCAGTTTGAAAGACTATACGTGTTATTTCAGAACAGGAGTGGCCAACCTTCCTTTTTTTTCTCTCAGGCGTGCCAATAAATGGGCACAAATGTTTTGGCAGGCCACTGTTCTACCTCCCCTCGTACTCCCCCCCCCCCCCTTTCTTACTCAATTCTCCCTCCCCCGTCCCCATCTAAGAATTTTAACTTGAGAGGTGGGGGGAGTTGAGAAGATTACTGCCCCATTTAAAGTTCAGTTTTATTCATGGATAATATGTGAGATAGTAGGAGGGGATATTACAGTGTGCAGTGATGGATACGCGTTGACAGGATCCTGTTACTAAACGGTGTACCTGTTTTTGTTCGCTTCCATTTGGAATGACATGCCAGTGCTGATTCTTTCCCCTCGCAGGCGGGATGCGCTATCACCTGCTCTCTCCAGAAGACAGAGAAGAACTCGTAGATGGCACCAGACCACGTCGAAAAAAACATGATTATCGGATTGCTTTGTTCGGGGGGTCACAGCCCCAGTCCTGTAGATACTTTAATCCAAAGGTAAATTAACCTCAAATGCAGATGTTTTAATCAGCAATTATCAGTAATCAGTCCACAATATGTCTCTAGTTTGGTGAAGATGGCGCATGTACTTGTTTCAACACTGCGAAAAAAGTTGAGACAATATTGGGCACTGACCGTTTGTCTTTATTTTCACAGGATTATAACTGGACTGACATTCGATGTCCCTTTGAGAAACGTAGAGATGCGGCTTGTGTGTTTTGGGACAACGTGGTATATATTTTGGGTGGTTCGCAGCTATTTCCGATAAAGAGGATGGATTGTTACAATGTGGTGAAGGACTCCTGGTACTCTAAACTGGGGCCTCCTACACCCCGAGACAGCCTAGCTGCCTGTGCCGCAGAGGGCAAGATCTACACGTCGGGGGGCTCCGAAGTGGGTGAGATACCTGTTTATTTCCCCCATAAATAATAGGGAGCCAAGAAACTTTATGGGTTACCAAAGTCATTAGGGTGTTCTAGGATTCACATCAATAAGGGTGCAGGATATGTCTGCAGCTGCGCCCCTCAGAATAAAATGGACAGCCCTTCGTAATTACCACAGACCAGGTTAAAGCAATTCATGAGGCAGTACTTCGAGGTGGCATTGCTGCTTTACAAATATAATTTTGTCACGTCAATTCAGAAAAAAAATTTAAAGGCATGTTTAATAGTAGAAATGAAAGGGTAACTGTAACCCACTGGTTTCCAACCTGGTGGGAGGGGAGTTTACGTTTGGGCAACAGGTTGCCCAATGTGTGTGTAGGCCTCTCCAGCGGTGTTAAAGAAGCCTAATGCAAAGCTTTTTTTCCCTCCCCTTTACTAGGAAATTCTGCTCTGTACTTGTTTGAGTGCTACGATACAAGGACGGAGAGCTGGCTAACAAAGCCCAGCATGCTGACCCAGCGCTGCAGCCACGGGATGGTGGAAGCCAACGGGCTCATCTATGTTTGTGGAGGAAGCTTGGGGAACAACGTCTCTGGCAGGGTATTAAACTGCTGCGAAGTGTATGATCCAGCGACAGAAACGTGCGTATGGCCAACACTAGACATGCTCATGACTGAGAATAAACTGAGAAGGGGCATTTCTGACAGGCCTTCAGGAAAACACAAATACATTGTGTTTTTTTTTTTTTTTAAGTTTCTGTGACAAAGAAAACAAAATTCACAGCAAGTGAGGGGATAATGCTGTAAAAGTCAGCGTAAAAACTAATGTGGGCTGAGTAAGGGGGACTGCAGCTTTACTCACATGGCAAGGGAAATAAAGTTAGTATTTATATAAACTACAATAAATAATCCTACTTTAAAGTGGCAGTTCCTCCTAGGACTAGTGTACTAATGGCAGTAATGTGTTTTAAGGGTTAATCTGGGTGATGCCTTTATAAAGCTGCAGTTCAAGCAATATCCTACATGTGTTTTTTTTTTGTTTTTTTAATAAATCAGTTCTGTACTATGAAAAAATAATTGTAGCATTAAAAAAAAATATATATATATATATATATATATATATATATATCAATATGTAAAGACATTTTTAGTGTATTATGTAACACATATTTTTTTGTTCCTATAGCAACCATTTACAAAGTCACATCCCCTTCCTCTTCTGAAACATGATCTTCCCCACAGAACTTTGCATCTTGGGTCCTCTTCTGCTGCACTGACAGCCATTTAATGAACCCCCAAGCCGAATCTTCGCCGATCGATCGCAGGAGAACGGATCGATTGGCAACTTAGCTAATTACTTATCATTGTGTAGTGGGTTTTAGTTATTTTTATTTTTATTTTATAAACGGCAGCTTGAACTGTTGCTTTAAGCTACATAATGTGACTCCTCTCCTGTAAGTATTTTTAGATGATGTTTTAGTTAGTTTGTAAAACTGTTAAAATGAATCTTGGGAGAGGTTTGAGCTATACTCCCTTTTGGGTGTTGTCACTTTGTGTATCAAGAGTTTACACAACCTTGGCTGCACCTGCTTTTATTGTGTCTTAATAGAGTGGGATAAGGTTAGAGGAAACACTTGATTGACGGACTAGCACTCTCCTATTCAGAGGCCACAAAGCACATGGTTTGTGCTTAATTTCCAGCTAAACAAAAGCAGACAAGTCTTTCATTTAAGAATTTATTTATTTATTTATAAAATATTTTACCAGGAAGTAATACATTGAGAGTTACCTCTCGTTTTCAAGTATGTCCTGGGCACAGAGTTAAGACAAATAATACATGGTTACAAATACAGTAACATAAATGAACAGGGTATATATACAAGACATTGTATGCACAGTTAAAGTATATATTTAAGAATGCTTACATTTGTAACTTTTTAGGTCGGCTACTAGGGATTCCAAAACAAACAGGAGCGCAACTTCTCTGGGTATAAAATGAAAAAAGAAACAAATAGTGCAATATGTTTCTAAATATGAAAAAAAATGCTTAAAATGTGCCAATACAGTCACAACTATGTAGTTTTCAAGCTTTTCAAAATGAGTGCTGCATACTCTGCGTTCTGTATGGTGTTCCAGATATACCTCAGAATATAAGTGGATCATTCACAGAGCAAAACATAATTTACTCTCAGTAGAAATCAGAAAATGAATGAAAAACTCTCACAAATGTGTTAAGGTTTAAAACGTATAAACATATGGTAGTGGTTGGGAGTAGCCGGCACGTCCTTTCCGACTCTTCACGCCGGAGTCCTAGACTCCCCACAGTCCCAGACCTCTCTCGGCGTCTCCTCGGTCTGGTTGCACAGACCTCGGCGAAGTGGATGACGTCACTTCCGATGTTGGTCTCCGTGCTCTCTCCTCTACATCTCCTTATCAGAAGCTCTCTACCAGCTTCCTCTGGGGCTCATACAAGGTTGCTCTTGAAATCCATATTTAAGCGTTTGTGCTCCGATGATATCATCAATTGATATCGTTTTAAAAACATCGTATGCCATGAAAATCAAATACGGACTATGACACATAGATGGAGAGTTTAAACAGGCACTCTCAGGAAGTCAAAATGATGTAAAAAGATTGTAGTCACAGATAAACATTTTGGTCCAAGTCTAGGACCTTTCAAGAATTGGACCGAAACGTTGATTTGTGAACTAAATCTTGTTTTATCAATTTGAGTTTCTAAGAGGGCTTGTTTTGTGTATCCACCACAGTGCACCCAGGTAGGATTGCCAATTGTTACGTTACGCGAGTACTCTCCTTTTCTGTAGTGTGTGTGTGTGTGTGTGTGTGTGTGTGTGTGTGTGTGTGTGTGTGTGTGTGTGTGTGTGTGTGTGTGTGTGTGTGTGTGTGTGCATTTCTTAACTATAAACCTCAAATACATACGTGGGGATATACAAATACAAAAACACATTGTATTATTAACAAGGTAATCTTAAATGGGACATACTAACATCAATTCTTCTATAACCTATTGTAATATATATTAAGACCGATTCCCTTATTTGGAAAGAGTTACAATGGTCCATTACATGATGAAAAAAGACAAATCGGTGATCAGATATCTAAAAAATATATACTAAATTAATATATGGTACACATGGATATATCCTTTCTTTGCTAGTCCCAAAAAAAGCTGTTTTTTTTTTGTTTTGTTTTTTTTAAACCTTCCAATAAAAGGTGGTTAATATTTGAAAACGAGAATGTATAAAAAATAAAATAAAAAAGTCTACCGTAAAAATTAAACGCAGAGAGAAGTCTGAGACTGAGCGGGGTCTAGGACTCTGGCGTGAAGTTAGAAAGGACGTGCCGACTTCTACCAACCGCTTGTGAGGTGTTTTTAATCCATTTTCTGATTTTATACTGAGCGTAACAAAAATGTTTTGCTCTGTGTATGTTCCGCTTATATTCGGAGGTATATCTGGAAGACCATACAGAACACAGAGTATGCAGCACTCATTTTGAAGAGCTTGAAAACTACCTACACTTGTGAGTGTATTGTCAAATTTTTACTTTTTTCTGTATTTATTAACCTATTGCACTATTTGTTTTATCCTTTTATACCCTGTGAGAAGTTGCGCTCCTGTTTGTTTTTGTAATCACTACTGGGACTTTTTGGAAAGTCCTTTTTGTGGATCAGTATTTCCCTGGAGGGTGGTATTATTTTATAAGAATTTTTTCTTAGGAAAAGATCTTCCATGTATCTTGTCAAACAATTGTTTTTAAAAAAAAATTATTTGACTATTGTGTGAAGTCTTTAGCGCTGGAATTTTTTATTTGTTCACTCGGCTACTAGGAATTAGCACCTTTTTTAAATAAGGGAAGGGCATTGATATCCTCCTAGTCCATATTCTAGCACCATTCTTAATATCATAATCACTACATGGAGTTTCTTGTTGATAAAGAATACAACAAAATAGTAGAGCTCGGTTCCTGTGAGTTCCCACCCATGAAAAAGCCTGATTCGTTTCGTAGTGAAGGAACCTAATGTAGGAAAATGATTGAACAAGTAGAGGGAAGTCTTTCTCTCCACGCACAACTCTAAATCTGTTAAACAAATATGCTGAAAATAAATAGGCAGTACCAGTAATTTGAATATACAAAACTTAGGAGCATGATTAACAGAAGTAAAGTGCCAGAAACACTACCAGGGACGGCTCTTTCATTCTTTTGGACCTGGTTGCTTTGTGTCCTTGTACTGTAAGCTGGCATGATTATACAGAAGTTTGATCAGTGTGTGTATAGGTGTATACTAGATCTTAAATAGGGGACAGATATTTTATACACTGGAGAACATAAGTAAAGGTGAGATGGGAAAGTAGAGAGTTCATTACAGGTTTCTCTGGCTAGAATAGTTTCTTTTGCCCAATTGTGTTCGATCAAGGTGTACTTTTTGCATTTCAATGTTTAAATAGATCTCCAAGCATGCTCCATACTGTGACATATTTTGACTAAGATATACTGTCATTTGTTTTTTATTGTAACAGGATTTATTTCTTTTTAGGTGGACTGACCTGTGTCCCATGATAGAAGCTCGAAAAAACCATGGGTTGGTGTTCGTAAAAGACAAAATATTCGCTATTGGTGGCCAAAATGGCTTAGGTATTTAATATTTATCTATATATATTTATTATTTTTATCCACGCTGATTTATTTCAGTAACTTTTTTCAAATGACCTATTGTGTCCCTTCTTCAAAGCAAGGCAGCTGTGACACTAGAAGTTACTTTACTTTCTGACTTGTTTAGAAGTATTTTGCATCTCCCCGTTCTATTTACTTTCTCCTAAACAAATTGGAGGTTTTTACGTTTCGGTTTTCATCCCTGTCACTGACTGTGCTGAAGGCTGCAACCGAGCAGCTCTGCATCCCACACCTACAGCAATGAAGATGTGGCCTCCTATTCTTAACCAAAAAAAACACTCGATATATTCAGTTCAAAATAAAGTAAAATAAAATGTGATACAAATATTTACATGCCTAAAAAAAAAAACATATGAATAGTTTTATTTAAATAGCTCCAACAATGTACGCAGCACTTTGTGTATTTTGGGATTTATAATGGAGTAAGTGCAACACACATAAAAGAACATGAAAGGGAAGAGAATCTCAGCCCGGGAGAGCTTACAGTTAAGTGATTGTCTGATGTGTCTCAGCAGTGTTCCAGGCCAGGAGTGCGCAACTCTAGTACTCAGGACCCCCCTAACAGGTTATAAGAATATCCCAGCATCAGCACACGTGGCTCAATCAAGCAGTGGCTCAGTCTTTGACTGATACAGTATACAAATATATACATTGCATTCAAATTTACAATTAAAAAAAATGAATAACACACATTTTAAAATGAGTACATTATTTAGCAAAGATCCTACAGCAGGAATAGCTGTCGCTTTTTAATATTTATTATTGTCCGTACTCTGAGATATCAGTATTTTTTGAGTCTTTGAATTTTCTTTGGTGGCAGATAGAATATACTATCAATATGGCCATATAGAAAGCAAGGTACCAGGGTTCAACTCCTGGAGATGTCCCAACTCGAATGACGTTTAATAAAAACGAAATAATATAAAAACGCAAAGGGTATATTTAAAAAACCAAAAAAATGAACAAGGCATGTCAACATGCAAAAGAAAGATTGTGAACTACTGTTCTTGACAAACTAAATTTACACCATCTGTGCTACTTGGGCAGTGAACTACAAATGAAGCAATTGCCCCTATTTTTATTTCTTTTTAACAGAATCAGAATATAGATATTTACCTCTTTTTAAGCTTATTTTCCTGGCGCTTAAAAAATTGAATTGGTTTCTATCAAAACTTCACTCCCATTGGCCAATAAGAAGCCACAATGTAATCAGAGCATGACATGGCAGCTTCCTATTGGATTACCAGAGCAGCCATCTTTTAATGTTACTGTCATTTTACCGGGAATTGTGGGATTCCTGCTTTAAGACAGGAAAATCAGGTTTTTGTTTACTTGATAAACTGTATTTTGCCAGAGCAAGAAATAGTGTAATAGTATTTCATTCAAACAAATGATTGGGTTACATTTTGAGGACCATTTTTTTTGAGCTTTTCTCTTACCCCTTCTTTTTTTTTTTTTTTTTTAAATATATGCTAAATGCCTGCAATACATTCATCTGTTGTAACCCCTTCCCTGCCAGAGGGCTCTGTGGTGATGATATATTTCTTTGTGAGATTTTTTTTCAGGTGGCTTGGACAGTGTGGAGTATTATGATATCAAGATGAACGAATGGAAGATGGTCTCCCCGATGCCGTGGAAAGGTGTAACCGTGAAATGTGCAGCCGTGAGCTCTGTTATTTACGTTCTGGCCGGTTTCCAAGGCGTGGGCCGGTTAGGGCATATCCTGGAGTACAACACAGAAACAGACAAGTGGATAGCCAACTCTAAGGTCCGCGCTTTCCCAGTGACCAGCTGCCTAATCTGCGTGGTTGACACGTGTGGAGCAAATGAAGAAACACTGGAAACATGAAGGCTGGAGAACTAAAGATTGTACCACTCTTGTCAGACTGAAATAATGTGTTTGTCGTTTGTGTGAAACACATTTCTAGATTGGTGGTACCAGCTTGGTAACGCTCAGCTGCAGCTGGGCGAATGAGGAGGCATGTTCTCTTAAAGCACATCTGTGGAACGTGACACTGACGCTTCTCTAACTATTTTTACGTTGCTTTTTATTTTTATTGAGGAACTTGGAAATGGCGACGGTAAATCCATCATGCCAGTGTCGGGAGAAAAACATTGATGTAAACTTTTGTGGCAAGGCTCTCTACAGATGTTTACCATTGTGTGTTTCCTCAGCGCTGGTTCACAATTCTGCGTACATCGGTGCACTTTGGGTACTACTGAAACATTCTGTCCTTTTGTGCAAGTTCCACATGTATGCGCTATTGTACTTTCCAGGGTATGTTTTTCAGGCCTAAATCTGAAATGTTTTTAGCTACAAATTATGAAACAAATGTCACAGTAGGTTTTGCTTGATTGAACAGTTTAAGTTTATTGCAACCCCATTGCACGTTGCTTTGTGGCCTTGCTGGTTTAAATCGTTTGCGTAGTTTTTTTTTTTAGTTGTGCAATTGGTATTTGCAGATTTTTGTCTCTGGCACTGCAGACCTGTCCACAAGCTACAGGGGTGAATTCGGTAATTGGGCGTTATTGATTAAGCTGTGATAGTGCCGTTCGGGAACTACTGTCAATATGAGTTTCTGTGCAATAGTGCTCCGATTACCACTATTGCAACTTAGTAAATATACCCCCATTGTCTATTAGAGCATAATATTAGAGCGTAATATCCGTTATACCTCATGAAGATTACCACTTAAATTCAATCGTCATCTCCAATTGTTTATAGTGTGTAATGTTTCACCACAGTCGCCAGTGGCACAGGTCACAAGTGTACAATATTACTACATTGTTTCGGAAGGAAGGCAAGCTGAGTGAAAGCTGGCCTTACATTTACAGATCTGTGGTGGCTTTTTATCAAAATCGTCCTGCTTCAATACTAGCAGAAAACGAGCACCAGATACACATTTATTTTGTTAAATGGAGGCTGTCCCACTGTCCTGGAGTGAAAAGGCGACCAGCAAGGGCCATGTAATAGTGCACAGTAGAAGGGAATATTATTAAGCAGGCCCCTCGTCCTTCTGTGCTTCTTCTGCTTGGCATATTGTGGCCTCCTATGCCTGCCACCACTGTACCTGCTGAAGGGTAGTGCCTAGCAGAGGGCAGGGCATGTGTTGGACAGGTCATTTTAATTTGGTAGAGTTGGAAAAATTATTTGTGGTAATTGCAGTAAAAACTGGGTAAATACAATGTGATTTTCTATCCTCCTCACTATTTCTCACAGAATGACTTGCTCTGCAGTGAAGTATGTTAAACAGTAAATGGATTGTTAGATATGCACAAGTTCTTTTTCTGCATTGGGTCATTCCACCGGCGGCGCACTCGACCGCTTCTCACGAGCCCCTTACCTTCTTCCTGGCTGTCCCCGGTGACGCCTCGCTTCCTGGCTCACTGCGACGCGTCTGCCAGCAGGGGCTACAACAGGATTGTGATCCCGTGCGGCGATGCGTCACAAGGTGCGCCAGGGAGCCAATCAGAGAGGAGGGTCGCTCCTGCCCTGCGATTTGTGTTGGGGTGCTTCAGAGGAACAGCGTGGTTATTGTAGGGAGAGAGGGGGAAGGGGGGTTGTGTTTATCCATCTGCCACATGAGAGAGGAGAATCTCATTCCAAAGAAAACGCTCTAATGTTTATATATCAGGGAAGGAAAGACCCTTCTGGCAATACAGTGTTTCCTGTGCGGTAAAGTCACCTGCCCCCTAGTGAATAACACCCATAGCCACAAATGTTCTCCTTAGGAAAGACTGTTTTCATTAGGCAACTGAGTATATCACCTCTTTGCATGTTTGCTGTGTGAAAGGTTACCCTTTCCATGCCAGGGAAGCCTGCAATGCATTTTCTACATCATAGAGCTTCCATCTTTCTGTGAAACATGTTGGATATGTAGTGTGACCTAAATGCTAGGAGAGCATTAAGTTTATTTTGATCAGATCCATCAATCATGAAGCAATTTGTGCTCCAAATTCATGAACTGCTGCATTGTTGTTGTTCTTTGGTTTTCAGGTGGGACAGCTTTTCAAATGAGGCATAGCGAAAGAACCCCGAAAAATATTTTTTGTTCATTTAAAACTGGTCTTTACCATTTATCTAACATAAAAAAATGTACAATTCTTTATGATCTAGTTGATGTAATTTTTTTTATTTTTACTTTGGAAAGTGTTTGTGTTTCTTTGTAAATGGCAAGATGGTAACTTTTACATATGGAGGTGCCTAGAAAGCATTTCCGAACACAATGCCTGCCAATCCAGTATTGTACTGCAGGTAAGGATTAAGGGGGCCTTGTAGCAAGTTTGATATAGCCCTAAAATTGACAGCAAGGCTCATATGCAGTATTAAGAGACATTATGAACATGCATTTCACATTGCCAAAGTATGACGCTACTTTATCCCTATTTGCCCAGCACCTGTTTTCTGTTTTTTTATTTATTTTAACTGTTTTCTGCTGCAAAAATCTTCAGTGCGTCTCTCTTGGTGTCAATTTCAACACCGTGATGAGGGTCAAACGTAAGAAACATGGTTTACAGGCTGTTCTACAGAGGCTATCCGTGTTGGCAGTGCCAGCAAGACAATGAGACCCATATTTACCTAACTAAAGCCATAACACCCCTTTACATAACATTCATAAGGATGGGATCTCGTGTGTGTGAAATGGCTTGGAACTGCTTAGTAAATGTAACACTAAATCAGTTAATGGCACAGGTCTCTTTCTAACCCTTATTTACTGTTATATTGGTAATCTGGTCCCAGAAGGCCATTTTATCATAATTTTAAAGGTAAAAAAACGTCCATCGCCATAAAGTGCAGTAATGCATTACATAGCAATGCATTGTTGGAAGCAAAAAAGGGTTAATATAGTTAGTATTTTCAGTTTTTAAAGTCTCAGAAGCTTAACTTCAAACAGCGCAACATCAAATGTCATCGATGCATATGGCGAGACTGATCTAGGTTACTGTGCAACAATACAGCAAATCAATGCAAGTTACTGCAGGATTCTGGGACGATGTCCCATACCGGAGGTTAGTGAATCCCAGCTACACTGCTTTTGTAAGTGGCTCCAAAAAAAAAAATACTTTGTGGTGATTGCAGAGCTGCATTTGTACATTATGAAGCTGTGCTTTTAACTTCTCAATTTGGCAGTAGTTAATGATGCCTCAATTTTTTTTTATATATTTTTTTTTTTTTTTTTGCATCAATATTTGTCCAAACTGAATTGGATAATCTCAACGTGATCAGAATGAAACCGGAAACGTAAAAGAAATAGTGTATGTACAAACAAAGTCAACACGACTGCATCGGTAACAAATTCAATGATAAATGAGTTTAGACAGCATTGCATAACTCAAAGTAATTTTGACCGTAAAAGGTGCTGATTTGTATTTATTATTTAAATACTGCGCGTGCTTAATGGTTATTTTGAATCTCTGTTCTGTTAGAAGGCCATGCATGAGAATACACAACAGGAGAGAGGGGGATACTCAAGAAGAAATGAGCTGGTCATTTTCATTTCTGTTTTTAAGATCCTTAGTGATATTGTATTTTCTTCAGAAATCCTTCAGTGCAGTACTTTGTAAGCTAAGACATTACTGACTGTGCTTATACAATTGTCTTAATTTTCTGAATCACATTTTACTTTTTTTTTTTTTATCTTAATGTTGTGTTGCCTAATCTTAACTGTTTATAAGAATATGTTCTTACATTAAACTACTGTGTTGTCAAAAATAACAAATTTTTGTTCCTTTCTCTTCCAAGTTTTGGTTGGTGGAATTACTTCTGAGGTTTGTTTTATTGCTGTGAAATGTCGAGAGGTGTATGTTTTCAAGCAGTATTTTTTTTCAACAGGGGTTCCTAGGAACACGAGTTCCGCGGGCATCAATTCATAAAGGGTTTCCTGCTATTTTCAGGTCAATTGAAAATTTGTACCAAATACAATCAGATGCGCTATTAGAGAGGGTTGGGGTTCTGCAGAATTTAACAATATAATTAAAGGGTTCCATAACCAAAGTAGGCTGAAAAACACTGATCTAAATGTATACATATGTTACTCCATTTGGCAGCATAGGGATCAAAACACTTATCACACATGTCAACGCTATTATTTTATGCAAGTCTCATTGATTTGATGTCCATCACTGATTTTAACCTCGAGCAGTGTCAAAGCTCAGTGGAGTCTGTCTGTTAAACTTCTCTACACGTTCATTAATATGCATTTTTGTGGTCGAGTTCCCCCAACTCTCCCTTATTCAGGTCCTTGGAAGCTGACATCTGATATATTTAAGGTGCTGTCCCATCCAAAAACGGATTTCTTTTTAAGAACATGATCTATATATCACCCATTTTATGTATGTATATCTTTATTTATATAGTGCCATTAATGTACATAGCACTTCACAATAATACACGTGACAATCATATAACTAACAAAAAATACAAATAGCACGTAATGGGAAAAAGTGCTTCAGACATAGAAGTGACACTTGGGAAAAGGAGTCCCTGCTCCACAGCGCTCACAATCTAATCTCACATTTTAATTTTCTGTATTTTTCTTTCTTCTCGCTCACATAAGCCTGACGCTTTAGGAATTCTCTCCCCTCCATGTGTATGACCCAGGCCTTGTGAAACATGCACTTGATTGAAAATCACTTCTAGACGTGCATGTACACATGTGGAAGATGCGCAAGTGCATTTGTATCACAGGCAGCACTGCTAGATTTAGGCTGCGCTTATAGTGACAGCGTCGTGGCAAAACAAATTAATTGCCGCTGTCGTGTGCGCTTATAGTAAGCGCAACGCGACGGCTTGGTCGCGGTAAGTCATTTCTATTTGATTTTCCAGCGACCGTCACTATAAGCGTAGCCTTAAGTACCAGCGACATCAGGCAATGGTCGCTGGAAAAATTAAATTGAGATGACTGTCAGCGATCGCGACCAATGCGTCGCGCTTACTATAAGCGCATGCGACCGCGGCAATGCATTTGTTTTGATGCAATGTCGCTGTCACTATAAGCGCAGCCTAAACCGGGCTCTATTAGTTTTAGTTCAGGCGTGCTACAAACGAGACATTTCTTATATCAGATATTTAAACCGCCAAAAACTGAAATGTGTGAGACCAAAATGTTGTGTTAACCCCCTTTTGCGGCCAAAAGATCAGCAGCGCTCAGGAGCTGTCGGTCTTCTGGGAACACAAACACGTGATCACTGTGGTCACCAATCATGTGGCTGGGACCGGGCCCCATGAAGACGCTACTGGAGGGGGCTCCACTTCCAATTGGATCGGTAAACGCAATCTCCCCCTGGAAAATCTTGCCACGCATGCCCACTGTCTGCAATATGAGGAGTTGCAGAGCTGGGGCTGGATTCCTATCCCGGGAGGAGGGGCGCGCGACATGCCACTGTCACAACAAAATTCCGGGACAGCCCCACGTGGCCCAGCCAGGAGTCGGGGTGGGCGGCGTCGCGCTGACTAGACGTCATATAGTGGTGCGGTGTTATGGTCGCGTGGTGAGTGACGTCACTTCGCGGTACTATGGTGATCTGCAGCTTCTTCGCGCAGGGCCGTTGCCGGTTCGGGGACAAGTGCTGGAATGAACACCCGAGAGATGGCGGAGGGGGGCGGCACCAATACCAATACCACGCACATCAGCGGTACCAGCAGCAGCATCAACAGCAACCACCAGGTATACAGCCCCCCCCCCCCCCCGGGACAGTGTGTAGGTATACAGCCCCCCCTCCCGGGACAGTGTGTAGGTATACAGGCCCCCCCCCCCACCCCGGGACAGTGTGTAGGTATACAGCCCCCCCCCCCACCCCGGGACAGTGTGTAGGTATACAGCCCCCCCCCCCCCCCACCCCGGGACAGTGTGTAGGTATACAGCCCCCCCCCCCACCCCGGGACAGTGTGTAGGTATACAGCCCCCCCCCCCGCCTCCCCGGGACAGTGTGTAGGTATACAGCCCCCCCCCCCACCCCGGGACAGTGTGTAGGTATACAGCCCCCCCCCCCACCCCGGGACAGTGTGTAGGTATACAGCCCCCCCCCCCACCCCGGGACAGTGTGTAGGTATACAGCCCCCCCCCCCCGCCTCCCCGGGACAGTGTGTAGGTATACAGCCCCCCCCCCCCACCCCGGGACAGTGTGTAGGTATACAGCCCCCCCCCCCCCCCCCGGGACAGTGTGTAGGTATACAGCCCCCCCCCCCCCCCCCCGGGACAGTGTGTAGGTATACAGCCCCCCCCCCCCCGGGACAGTGTGTAGGTATACAGCCCCCCCCCGGGACAGTGTGTAAGTATACAGCCCCCCCCCCCCGGGACAGTGTGTAGGTATACAGCCCCCCCCCCCCCCGGGACAGTGTAGGTATACAGCCCCCCCCCCCCCGGGACAGTGTGTAGGTATACAGCCCCCCCTCCCCGGGACAGTGTGTAGGTATACAGCCCCCCCCCCCTCCCCGGGACAGTGTGTAGGTATACAGCCCCCCCCCCCTCCCCGGGACAGTGTGTAGGTATACAGCCCCACCCCCCCCCCCACCCCGGGACAGTGTGTAGGTATACAGCGCCCCCCCCCCACCCCGGGACAGTGTGTAGGTATACAGCGCCCCCCCCCCACCCCGGGACAGTGTGTAGGTATACAGCCCCCCCCCACCCCGGGACAGTGTGTAGGTATACAGCCCCACCCCGGGACAGTGTGTAGGTATACAGCCCCCCCCCCCCCGGGACAGTGTGTAGGTATACAGCCCCCCCCCGGGACAGTGTGTAGGTATACAGCCCCCCCCCCCACCCCGGGACAGTGTGTAGGTATACAGCCCCCCCCCCCCCACCCCGGGACAGTGTGTAGGTATACAGCCCCCCCCCCCCCCACCCCGGGACAGTGTGTAGGTATACAGCCCCCCCCCCCACCCCGGGACAGTGTGTAGGTATACAGCCCCCCCCCCACCCCGGGACAGTGTGTAGGTATACAGCCCCCCCCCCCACCCCGGGACAGTGTGTAGGTATACAGCCCCCCCCCCCCCACCCCAGGACAGTGTGTAGGTATACAGCCCCCCCCCCACCCCGGGACAGTGTGTAGGTATACAGCCCCCCCCCCCCCACCGGGACAGTGTGTAGGTATACAGCCCCCCCCCCCCACCCCGGGACAGTGTGTAGGTATACAGCCCCCCCCCCCCACCCCGGGACAGTGTGTAGGTATACAGCCCCCCCCCCCCCACCCCGGGACAGTGTGTAGGTATACAGCCCCCCCCCCCCCACCCCGGGACAGTGTGTAGGTATACAGCCCCCCCCCCCCACCCGGGACAGTGTGTAGGTATACAGCCCCCCCCCCCCCGGGACAGTGTGTAGGTATACAGCCCCCCCCCCCCCCACCCCGGGACAGTGTGTAGGTATACAGCCCCCCCCCCCCCACCCCGGGACAGTGTGTAGGTATACAGCCCCCCCCCCCACCCCGGGACAGTGTGTAGGTATACAGCCCCCCCCCCGGGACAGTGTGTAGGTATACAGCCCCCCCCCCCACCCCGGGACAGTGTGTAGGTATACAGCCCCCCCCCCCACCCCGGGACAGTGTGTAGGTATACAGCCCCCCCCCCCACCCCGGGACAGTGTGTAGGTATACAGCCCCCCCCCCCACCCCGGGACAGTGTGTAGGTATACAGCCCCCCCCCCCACCCCGGGACAGTGTGTAGGTATACAGCCCCCCCCCCCCCACCCCGGGACAGTGTGTAGGTATACAGCCCCCCCCCCCCACCCCGGGACAGTGTGTAGGTATACAGCCCCCCCCCCCCACCCCGGGACAGTGTGTAGGTATACAGCCCCCCCCCCACCCCGGGACAGTGTGTAGGTATACAGCCCCCCCCCCCCACCCCGGGACAGTGTGTAGGTATACAGCCCCCCCCCCCACCCCGGGACAGTGTGTAGGTATACAGCCCCCCCCCCCACCCCGGGACAGTGTGTAGGTATACAGCCCCCCCCCCCACCCCGGGACAGTGTGTAGGTATACAGCCCCCCCCCCACCCCGGGACAGTGTGTAGGTATACAGCCCCCCCCCCCACCCCGGGACAGTGTGTAGGTATACAGCCCCCACCCCGGGACAGTGTGTAGGTATACAGCCCCCCCCCCCACCCCGGGACAGTGTGTAGGTATACAGCCCCCCCCCCCACCCCGGGACAGTGTGTAGGTATACAGCCCCCCCCCCCACCCCGGGACAGTGTGTAGGTATACAGCCCCCCCCCCCACCCCGGGACAGTGTGTAGGTATACAGCCCCCCCCCCCACCCCGGGACAGTGTGTAGGTATACAGCCCCCCCCCCCCCCCGGGACAGTGTGTAGGTATACAGCCCCCCCCCCCACCCCGGGACAGTGTGTAGGTATACAGCCCCCCCCCCCCCACCCCGGGACAGTGTGTAGGTATACAGCCCCCCCCCCCCCACCCCGGGACAGTGTGTAGGTATACAGCCCCCCCCCCCCCCACCCCGGACAGTGTGTAGGTATACAGCCCCCCCCCACCCCGGGACAGTGTGTTGGTATACAGCCCCCCCCCCCCCACCCCGGGACAGTGTGTAGGTATACAGCCCCCCCCCCCCCACCCCGGGACAGTGTGTAGGTATACAGCCCCCCCCCCACCCCGGGACAGTGTGTAGGTATACAGCCCCCCCCCCCACCCCGGGACAGTGTGTAGGTATACAGCCCCCCCCCCCCACCCCGGGACAGTGTGTAGGTATACAGCCCCCCCCCCCACCCCGGGACAGTGTGTAGGCATACAGCCCCCACCCCGGGACAGTGTGTAGGTATACAGCCCCCCCCCCCACCCCGGGACAGTGTGTAGGTATACAGCCCCCCCCCCACCCCGGACAGTGTGTAGGTATACAGCCCCCCCCCCCACCCCGGGACAGTGTGTAGGTATACAGCCCCCCCCCCCCCACCCCGGGACAGTGTGTAGGTATACAGCCCCCCCCCCCCCGGGACAGTGTGTAGGTATACAGCCCCCCCCCCCCACCCCGGGACAGTGTGTAGGTATACAGCCCCCCCCCCCACCCCGGGACAGTGTGTAGGTATACAGCCCCCCCCCCCACCCCGGGACAGTGTGTAGGTATACAGCCCCCCCCCCCACCCGGGACAGTGTGTAGGTATACAGCCCCCCCCCACCCCGGGACAGTGTGTAGGTATACAGCCCCCCCCCCCCCACCCCGGGACAGTGTGTAGGTATACAGCCCCCCCCCCCCTACCCCGGGACAGTGTGTAGGTATACAGCCCCCCCCCCCACCCGGGACAGTGTGTAGGTATACAGCCCCCCCCCCACCCCGGGACAGTGTGTAGGTATACAGCCCCCCCCCCCCCACCCGGGACAGTGTGTAGGTATACAGCCCCCCCCCCCCCCACCCCGGGACAGTGTGTAGGTATACAGCCCCCCCCCCACCCGGGACAGTGTGTAGGTATACAGCCCCCCCCCCCACCCCGGGACAGTGTGTAGGTATACAGCCCCCCCCCCCACCCCGGGACAGTGTGTAGGTATACAGCCCCCCCCCCACCCCGGGACAGTGTGTAGGTATACAGCCCCCCCCCACCCCGGGACAGTGTGTAGGTATACAGCCCCCCCCCCCCACCCCGGGACAGTGTGTAGGTATACAGCCCCCCCCCCCCCCACCCCGGGACAGTGTGTAGGTATACAGACCCCCCCCCACCCCGGGACAGTGTGTAGGTATACAGCCCCCCCCCCCACCCCGGACAGTGTGTAGGTATACAGCCCCCCCCCCCCACCCCGGGACAGTGTGTAGGTATACAGCCCCCCCCCCCCACCCCGGGACAGTGTGTAGGTATACAGCCCCCCCCCCACCCCGGGACAGTGTGTAGGTAAACAGCCCCCCCCCCCACCCCGGGACAGTGTGTAGGTATACAGCCCCCCCTCCCCACCCCGGGACAGTGTGTAGGTATACAGCCCCCCCCCACCCCGGGACAGTGTGTAGGTATACAGCCCCCCCCCCCCCCGACCCCGGGACAGTGTGTAGGTATACAGCCCCCCCCCCCCCCGGGACAGTGTGTAGGTATACAGCCCCCCCCCCCCGGGACAGTGTGTAGGTATACAGCCCCCCCCCCCCACCCGGGACAGTGTGTAGGTATACAGCCCCCCCCCCCCCACCCCGGGACAGTGTGTAGGTATACAGCCCCCCCCCCCACCCCGGGACAGTGTGTAGGTATACAGCCCCCCCCCGACCCCCCCACCCCGGGACAGTGTGTAGGTATACAGATCCCCCCCCCCCCCCCCCGGGACAGTGTGTAGGTATACAGCCCCCCCCGGGACAGTGTAGGTATACAGCCCCCCCCTCCCCGGGACAGTGTGTAGGTATACAGCCCCCCCCGAGACAGTGTGTAGGTATACAGCCCCCCCCCCCCCCCCGGACAGTGTAGGTATACAGCCCCCCCCCCCCGGGACAGTGTAGGTATACAGCCCCCCCCCCCCCCCGGGACAGTGTGTAGGTATACAGCCCCCCCCCCCCCGGGACAGTGTAGGTATACAGCCCCCCCCCCCGGGACAGTGTGTAGGTATACAGCCCCCCCCCCCCCCCCAGGACAGAGTGTGTAGGTATACAGCCCCCCCCCCCGGGACAGTGTGTAGGTATACAGCCCCCCCCCCCCACCCGGGACAGTGTGTAGGTATACAGCCCCCACCCCCACCCCGGGACAGTGTGTAGGTATACAGCCCCCCCCCCCGGGACAGTGTGTAGGTATACAGCCCCCCCCCCCCCCCGGGACAGTGTGTAGGTATACAGCCCCCCCCCCCCCGGGACAGTGTGTAGGTATACAGCCCCCCCCGGGACAGTGTGTAGGTATACAGCCCCCCCCCCCGGGACAGGGTGTAGGTATACAGCCCCCCACCCCCCACCCCGGGACAGTGTGTAGGTATACAGCCCCCCCCCCACCCCGGGACAGTGTGTAGGTATACAGCCCCCCCCCCACCCCGGGACAGTGTGTAGGTATACAGCCCCCCCCCCCCCGGGACAGTGTGTAGGTATACAGCCCCCCCCGGGACAGTGTAGGTATACAGCCCCCCCCCCCGGGACAGTGTGTAGGTATACAGCCCCCCCCCCCCCCCCGGGACAGTGTGTAGGTATACAGCCCCCCTCCCGGGACAGTGTAGGTATACAGCCCCCCCCCCCGGGACAGTGTGTAGGTATACAGCCCCCCCCCTCGGGACATTGTGTAGGTATACAGCCCCCCCCCCCCCCGGGACAGTGTGTAGGTATACAGCCCCCCCCCCCCCGGGACAGTGTGTAGGTATACAGCCCCCCCCCGGGACAGTGTGTAGGTATACAGCCCGCCCCCCCCCCCCGGGACAGTGTGTAGGTATACAGCCCCCCCCCCGGGACAGTGTGTAGGTATACAGCCCCCCCCCCTGGGACAGTGTGTAGTATACAGCCCCCCGGGACAGTGTGTAGGTATACAGCCCCCCCCCCCCCCCGGGACAGTGTGTAGGTATACAGCCCCCCGGGACAGTGTGTAGGTATAAAGCCCCCCCCCCCCCCGGGACAGTGTGTAGGTATACAGCCCCCCCCCCCCCCCGGGACAGTGTGTAGGTATACAGCCCCCCCCCCGGACAGTGTGTAGGTATACAGCCCCCCCCCCCCCCGGGACAGTGTGTAGGTATACAGCCCCCCCCCCCCCGGGACAGTGTGCAGGTATACAGCCCCCCCCCCCCGGGACAGTGTGCAGATATAGTCTCTTTTTACTTATTCAGAGATAAGAAGGGGTTCACATATACAGTGGTTGAAGTGTAGGAAATACCGGAAGAGACCGCACATTTTTTTCCAGCTTAATGTACCCTGGCTAGTCTGTTTCTTTTTAAATTAAAATGTATTTACTTTAGAAACACTCACATTAATGTATACACGGTGCACACACACACACACACACACACACACACACACACACACACTGCACCGTGTGTGTGGTCAACCCTCGCAAGAGCAGACACAAGACAGCAATCAATGCCTACACGTCCTTCGCTCCCTCATGCAGTAGTTGCTAGCACTTGAAAATGCCGCCAGCCAGAGTGCAAGGATGCCAGGAACGCCAAATACACAGACACAAACGTGATGACGTCACCAGCCCTACGCGTTT